>NW_026578221.1:0-147500 GCF_029603195.1 Condylostylus longicornis | reverse complement strand
CTACAACTTCTTGCATTTTATATCTTTAATTCAGTTTTATACATTATGGTAATTACCACATAAACTAATGTAATTGAAAAAAGTGTGAAAATGGCAGCCACATCACAAAATTCGTTTTTTCAAAATATCAGTTTTGTAGCTTTAATAGTTTTTATAATCAAACCACTTGTGAAGTTGTATGGAAGTTACCTCAAACAGTAGAGAAATCCCAACGGCTTTTAAAAGCAGCCCTAACAATGTATTTTCTCTTTCGAATTTTCAAAACTCTACGCGGAATAATTTCTGAGATATGCACAAATAACTTTTGAAGATTAATGGCAGCAATCACAAGTGCTCCTGATATCTCAACAGCATTTAATTAATATAGCTGCCATTTTACCATATTTGTTTTTGCAAAATTTGTAGGTTTTAAGATATAGCCTAATCATTTTTGAAGTTGTGTGGCAGACTCGAAGGGAAGCAATTTCAACGGCTTTTGTCAAACATAATAGCCCTAATAATATATTCGCTTATGGCAAATATCAATACCATGGATTCTATAATTTCTGAGATTTAGGCAAGTAAATTTCGAAGTTCTATGGCAGCTACCCAAACCTCGATCATATCTTATTTAAATAAGGTTCTGGCATTTACTATAAAAAATCATTTCTGAAAATTTGTTGAACTTTTTCAATCAGTTTTTGAGTTGTCGGTGGGACGAATGGACGCACGGACGGACGGACAGGCGGACACACATCACTAAATCGACTCAGAATTCGACACTGATCAAAAACATGTACTTGAGTCTTTATCTCAGTCCATTATTTCGCAGCGTAACAAACGGAAAAGTAAATTTACTGTACCTTTAAAATTTTCAGAGATGACATTTTGTTGTCCGCATACGAAACAGACAGGGATGATAAGATAATGAATTTGATGTCAATATCTCTATTAGTTTTTAAAATATTTAAAAAATCTATTTGACTTGTATGGTAGCTCCCCAAATAAGTTGCATGAATAAATTTAATTACAATAGGGTCAATTGGAGCAAAAGCAAAAACTTGTGAAGGTTTGGTGTCGATTGCGTTATTCGTTTTTGAGTTATCGTACGATTGGAATAAACGTATACGTATGATTATACGTATATTAAAGGAGAATTTTACGCTAAGAGCAAGAATATATATACATGTCCATTCCGGAGATTTTATTTGTACACGACATGGTACTTTTATTCTACGAGAATATTACAATATTGTTTGTCGCTATTGATATTATATTACGCCAATGTTATCTCCATGCCAAGCCACACCAAGCTATGTAAGATAAAGCGTTATTAGTATTAAAAAATATTTTTTTTTTACTTTTGATTTCTTAATACATACAAACAAACAAAATTTTTTGATTTTGCAATTTATTTTTTTCCCTTTTGTATTTAAATTGAGGAAATACATAGCAATGTATAATATAGGTTCTCCTACGTTTAAAATTACTGTGGAGCATTACAAGTAAAGCTTTCTAATTTCTAAAAATGTGTGACAACAGTTTTAATTTTTCTATTATTTCTATTTAATTTTCAAAAAATCAATCAATATCGTAATAAAATTTGACATAAAGTTGAATATAATTTGCATCAAGAATTAATTTAAAAATAAAAAAAAATCTGATGTGGTCAGCACATAACTGACCGCATTGTGCATTGTCTAGTTAAGTGAAAGTATTACAGAATATTATAAAAATGCCTGTTAATTACCTCTTTCCAATTTTTAGGACATTAATAAGCTTATAGTTAACATACCTAGAAAAATGTAAATTTGGCTCTTAGTAGAGTTTCGCTTTGTGCCACCCGAATTCCCTGAAATGCTCGCCAGTTAGTTTCGGTAACAACCAGAACTCAAACATCAAATTTCAAGAAATTCTATCAATTAGTTCCGTAGATATAGTGAGAAATGTAAAATCGGCCCGCAGATCAGTTTTCGAGCCCTGATCTTTCCAAAAAATTTTCATTGTTTTAATACGAAGAACTTAAATATTAAATTTCAATGAAATCAGTCGATTATTTCTCTTTATATACGCAAAAATGTATATTTGGCCCGTAGTAAACGTCCAGTTGCTGACACCTGATTTCTTCCAAAAGTTAGGAGGTTTTGCGGCCGGTCGAGCGAAGCTTATATATGAAATTTTAAGCAAATCGGTTGAATAGTTTCTTTAAAATGTTCAAAAATGTAAAACAGGCCCGCTAAAAAGTGCAGTTCCCGAGGCCTGATATATCCCAAAAGTTGATCCATCCGTGCCATGGTGGAAATAAACTTACATATAAAATTTCATAAAAATCGGTTCAGTAGAACTTGAGATACACGCGTGCACACACAGACCGACAGACCGACAGACCGATAGACCGACAGACCGACAGGTTGCTAAAAATAGTTTATTTACACTTCCCTACTATGGAGAAGTGCATTCCCACAGAAAACTCGATATGCAAAATTTGTTGCCATCACATAACCTACCTATTGTATACACAATACGGTCGGTAATTATCAATTGCAATTACTTCTAATGAAGTCTTATTAAATATTAATTATAATTAACTGGAATTACTTAATATAGCAAATGAAATTTATATTTTGAAATTAGGGTTCTTAATATTTTATTAAACAAAAATTAGAAAACTTTCGAAAACAGTTACGTTATTTCAATATTTTTTTTTTGTAAGTTTTAAAATTCAATAAACTTAACAATAGTCAACTCCCTTACTTACTTTTAGTAAATAATAATATTTTGTGAAACAGCTTTTGATTAGCTCAAATAGGAATAAATAAACTAGCACGACTTTAAGAATTCTCCAATGCTTAGTTAAGTGCAGCTCATTTTAGTTGAATCTGATTTCAGTTAAATCTTTAATAATAAACTGAAGTATAAAGAAGCTGCACATTCTTGAAGGAACTTTAAAAAAACGAAGTTGTGATATATTACCGCTAAGTTTATATATTCATGAAAAATGAGCTCTGACACCAAAATATTTCGGCAAAACCACTAATAACAGACATTAATCAAGTGAATAAAACTTTATTAAATCACTTAAAAAACTCTATTTCTATCAAAATATCGTATACCGTACCTACTTAAACTATAAGGAGGAAGGATATTTCACTATGTGAAAATATTTCCTAATATAACTAAAATAACATATATACCTAAAAGGAATTATATGGACTTTTAATATAAAAAAATACACATATGCAATAGTTTTCATGAATTATGAAGCGTATTGATTTATTTAATATTAAAAGTCCACATAAAAAATTTTTAGATATATACATGTGATTATACAGGAAATAATGTATATATGTGTTATATAAGAAATGCATTGTAGGAGACATGTTATAAATAATTGGCAATCTTGTTAAAATCAAATTTGCAAAAATGCACAAGAATAAACTAAATTGTTCCAGAAAAAAAAATTTACACAATTTTTTTTCTCGTAGTGCAGAATTTATTGAAGTTTTAACAAATTAAACAGAATCTGGCAAGCTTTTTATAAATCAATTTTTTAATTATATTTTTAATTACTAGGGCTTGTATATTTTAAGTTTTTTATAGCAAAAAAACTTTAGGAATGCTAGCACTAGTAATGTACAAAAAGGTTGCATTTTAACTTTTTCTAAATCAGTAACAACAAACTGCAAAATGAGAAAAGCGAACTTAAACGTGAGAATAATAAATTTCATTGCGAGAGTATAGCTAAAGTAAAAATTAAAAGAGTAATTCTTACGATTTTTACAGCACAATTGCAGTTTTACATACTCCTTTGAAAAAAAAATTAAAAATAAAATTCCAGATAAATACTATTACAAAATTTTTTTACTATATACAAAAATTAAGAAAATAGAGAAAGAACATAAAAGAACGCAATCACTAACAATTTTAAATATGACTGGAGATTAGCGACAACTTGGCTGTACGATTGGGTTTAAATTTTAAGTAAATTTCGGACAAACCAATGGGTTGTAATTTAACACTTTTAAAACAATTAATAATATTAATCGTTTTAAAATACATTTAAATAAAAAATCTCGTGTTGTAATTATCTATTCTAGTATTAAAATTTACTATTCTCATATTGAAGTTTAATATTTCACATTGAAAATAATGGTTTTGATATTTTTTTCTATTTGTTATTCACGTAAATATGATATGTATATTTACAAAATAAAATGTTTATACTAACTAAAAATTATATTGTCACAGGAAATTATACCAAAGTATGTATATACACATAGCACAAATAAAGAATATTTTTAAAAATGCTGTTTTTTATATCTGAACTGGAAACCTTTAATATTTTATAAGAATTGTATTTTCAAAAACAAAAAAATGCAAAAACCAAATGATATGAACTAAACAAGTGGGGTAAGCTTCCTACGCACAAAACGCAATTATATATTTCAGTTAATGACAATAATTCACCAATAATTTACAGCTTGCAGAGGAATTATAACTTGAAGTGAAAACTTAAAGACTCCATAAAGAATTTCAAAAGTTTTTTCAAGGAGAACTGGCACTCTAATTTTGCTGCTATTTTTGAATTTAAAAATTTTGCTACTACGTAGCCAAAACATATTATCTTCATTTAATATTCCTAATTGAGGTATATTAAAGTTAAAGTAATATCTAATATATACTCTCTAAAGTATGTCCAGCAAATCTTTTGAAAAAAATTATTAAGGTTAGCATATTGCATTTCAGATTGCAGGTATACATAAAATTTTATTGACAGAAAATTAAATACAATTCGTTTTAGTTATAGATATGTAGGTTCAGGCAGATGATCGCCATTTTGAAACATTTCCTGAGCCAATCTATGGAACATTTGAAGAATCTTTCTCTAATTGCTTTATTTTTGTATCACATTTCATTAGGTTTTGTTGTAGGAGATACATACATTTTTTTGGACATACATATATACATTTTTTTTATTTACTCATTTACGAGTACACAAAAATTTAACAATTTTTGTTCGTAAATTATCTGTGTAATTTTACTTAATTAATAGATTTGAGCAAAACTGTTAATTAAATGGCTTTAAATATCCTTATTTTTATGTCCTACACTATAGGGAAGGGTGTATTAACTTTTTTATGGAGATTGTGCCCACTAGAGGAAGTTGTCTGCATATGTTACGAATATGTAACTATATATGTAAGAATGTGTATTCAGATCAAGATTTCAGTCTTGACAAAAATATAATTTTTAAGATATTTGTACAATATTTTCGATCCTTATATCATGAAACTTGAAATAAAGTTGATTATAATTTGCATCAAGAATTAATTTAAAAATTATCAATTGTAACTAATTCTAATGAAGTCTTATTAAATAATAATTATAATTAACTTGAAATACTTATAACAAATAAAATTTATATTTTAAAATTTGGGTTCTTAATATTTCATTCTATCAAAAACTAGAAAACTTTCTAAAACAGTTACGTTATTTCAATATTTTTGCTGGTAAATTTTAAAAAATGTGTTATTCAATAAACTTAACAATAATCAACTCTCTGAAAGGTGTCATATAATAATTTCAGTAAATAATAATATTTTTTGAAACACCTTTGGATTAGCTTAGATATGGAAATAATTTAATTACCACAACTTTAAGGATTCTCCAATGATTAGTTTAGTCCAGCTCACTATTCTCTCATTTGAGTCTGATTTCAGTTAAATCTTTAATTGTAAACTGATATATAAAGTAGCTGCAAATTTTTGAAGAAACTTGTGAAAAACGAAGTTGTGATAAATTACAGCAAAGTTTATAATACATGTTAAATAGACACTAACACCAAAATATTTCGGCAAATCCTCTTATAACAGAGATTAATCAAGTGAATAAAAGTTAATTTATCGTACTTAATCATTTAAGAAACACTACTTTTATTAAAAGATGGTATACCCTATATACTTAAACTATAAGGGGGAAGGAATAATAAAATTAAAGTAAATGTAAAAGGGCGGCGAGGATTTGAATCGCGGACCGTTTTGCACAGTACAATTTTTAAATTTTAACAATTTGTGTTTTTTTTTTTATTTTATCTTAAGTTAAACCCAAATATTTTAAAAAATTTGCAATTCACTATATATCTTAATATGAACTATGAAATGAAGTTTGACCCAAGTAACAACATTACTATGTAAACTAAAAGCCTTCAAATTCTTTAGCCAACGCTTAACAGAACCTAACACAGAGCTTGTTTCATTAATTATATAATCGAAATGATAATTTGTTATCGAAATACAATATTTTAAAGTCTTTTATTAAACTTACTTTTTAGTATAATTGAAAGTTAAAGGCTGCGGTACAGGAAAATAAAACATTGGTAAAAATATTTAGAATAAATGAAAATTAGAATGAAAATTTTTTGGAATGACAGAAAATTTCATAAAAGCCATTCTTGTATACTGCTACAAAAAAGGCTTTTTTCTAAAGCGATGGAGCAAAATGTATAGAGTGAGCGCTTTTGGGAAACTAGCTCAGGCGATTCATTTTAAACTTAAATTAAATTAGTAAAATTATTTTTTTTTAATCTAACAATATAATGAAAAAAACATTATAATAATATAACGTTATTGGTAACGTTATTAACAAGAAAATATATAATATAAACGTTTACATACATTAAAATGTGAATTATGTGAATTAAAATAATCCGTCCGCATTATGTTAATGTTTTTTTTAAACGTTTGAACACATTGCAGCTACAGAATTTTTTGAAATATTATATTTTCTAGTAATTCGAAGGTGTGGTACAAGAATAAAATAATAGGATGTATACATAATTAAAGGTACCTACATATTGTTTTATTATGCATAAAAGTAATGTATAAGAGTAACAATTATTTACAATTTAGTAGCTATATGAATGATTATTATCTTTTAATATAAATATTCATATAAATTTTTAATATGAATTAAAATTATTATTATAAGTGTATTATGTATGATTAAGATCCTTTCTTTACGCAGAACAATATTTATATTATTCATATAAGTATCTGCATATGTGCATGTAAATATGTGTGTATATATAAACACAATGTGTATTATTCTTTATTAATCATATTTACTTTGTTGGATATTTTTTAGATTAAATACTGCATAAAATATGATAAAAATGATAAAAAAATTGAATTTTATCGTTTGGATTAGTTAAAGTAAAAACAAATTAAATGAAAAGCAGGTTTTCGATAAATTAGGAAAACTGTTCTTCTTTTTTAAGAAAATGTAAAGCCAGACTTTTTGTTAAATTTTTATTCTCTTTATAACCCATTAAAGAACCTAATACGTGTCTAAGTACTATTTGAATATGTTTCTAAAATTTACTTTGGTATGTGCATTAGCATATCTAGGGTTAGTTTTGGAGGTTCAATATGGCATGAACGTTGGACAAATTATTTAAAGTGCATTCTTTAAATTATTTAAAGAATTTAAAAAAGTGCATAGCGTATTGTTTAAAAACTGTGCTGCTGAACCTACAGAAATCTTTTTTTATTTATTTTTGAATCCGCATAGGGGTGTTTTGAAGCAACATAAATATTCAATATTCTTTTGAGTTTTAAGGCTTTTACATTTAAATATTTTTCAAATTAAATTTATGTTAGTAAACTTTGCAGTTATATTTTGACATATGCAAAAATAAAAACTCTTTTACATCTAAATATTTTTCAAAAGAAATTTATGTTAGTAAACTTTGCAGTTATATTTTGACATTTGCAAAAATAAAAACCCAAATCGGGAAATTTTTCTTTCATAATAATTGAGCTAGAATAAGAATGTTCAAAAATGATCCTATGAAATTCTTCAAAATTTAAGCGATGCAAAAGTACATCACTGACTTCCGAAAGAGTTGTTCCAAAAATTTGAAAAAAAAACGGATTTTAGATAACTGTAAATTTAAACGGACATTTTTTTTTTTTTTTAATAAACTATAGTATACAGCGATAGGAGAAGCAAGCCACTTGATTTCTCCGTTTGGAAAATTTTAAAATGCTTACGGTCTCACTGCAATAAATAGTGAAAAAATTACATTTTTAGGGTTTTGTGGAGATATAACTTCTAGAACGGGGGAGAGGTAAAAATATTCTTTCTACGGAAATAAGTTTCTAGTAAAGATCTAAGTTAATTTTTTACCGACCGTATTGTGTAAACAATAGGTAGGTTATGTGATGGCAACAAATTTTGCATATCGAGTTTTCGGTGGGAACGTACTTCTCCATAGTAGGGAAGTGTAAATAAACTATTTTTAGCAACCTGTCGGTCTGTCGGTCTGTGTGTGCACGCGTGTATCTCAAGTTCGGCTGAACCGATTTTGATGAAATTTTACATGTAAGTTTGTTTCCACCATGGCACGGATCGGTCAACTTTTGGTATATATCAGGCTTCGGGAACTGCACTTTTTAGCGGGCCTGTTTTACATTTTTGAACATTTTGAAGAAAATATTCAACCGATTTACTTGAAATTTCATATATAAGCTTTGCTCGATCATACGCAAAAATTCCTACCTTTTGGATGAAATCAGGCATCAGCAACTAGACGTTTACTACGTTCGAAATATACATTTTTGTGTATATAAAGAGAAATAATCAGCCGATTTCATTGAAATTTAATCTATGAATTCCCCGTATTAAAACAATGAACATGTAAATTTTTTGGAAAGATCAGGCATCGGCAACTAGACGTTTACTACGGGCCAAACATACATTTTTGTGTATATAAAGAGAAATAATCAACCGATTTCATTGAAATTTAATATATGAATTCCTCATATTAAAGCAATGAACATATAACTTTTGTTGAAAGAGCAGGGCTCGAGAACTGATTTGCGGGCCGATTTTACATTTTTCACCATTTTGAAGAAAGTATTTAACCGATTTACTTGAAATTTCATATATAAGCTTTGCTCGATCATACGTAAAAATTCCTAACTTTTGGAAGAAATCAGGCATCAGCAACTGGGCGTTTACTACGGGCCAAACATACATTTTTGTGTATATAAAGAGAAATAATCAACCGATTTCATTGAAACTTAATATATGAATTCCTCATATTAAAGCAATGAACTTTTTTTGAAAGAGCAAGGCTCGAGAACTGATTTGCGGGCCGATTTTACATTTTTCACCATATCCACAGAACAAATTGAATGGAACCAGAACCAGAACTCAAATATCAAATGGAATTTCTTGAAATTTGATATTTGAGTTCTGGTTGTTACCGAAACTAACTGGCCAGCATTTCAGGGAACTCGGGTAGCACAAAGCGAAACTCTACTAAGAGCCAAATTTACATTTTTCTAAGTATGTTAACTGTAAGCTTACTAATGTTCTAAAAATTGGAAAGAAGTATTTAACAGACATTTTTATAATATTCTGTAACAAATTCATTCAATAATAACAAACTGCAAAATGAGAAAAGTGAACTTAAAGGTGAAATAAATTTAAATTATAAATTTCATTGCGAGAGTATAGCTAAAGTAAAAATTAAAAGAGTAATTCTTACGATTTTTACAGCACAATTGCAGTTTTACATACTCCTTTAAAAAAAAATTAAAAATAAAATCCCAGATAAATAGTATTACAAAATTTTTTAACTACATTGCAAAGATAAATATCTATACAAAAATTAAGAAAACAGAAAAAGAACATAAAAGAACACAATCACTAGCCTTTTCAAATATGAATGGAGATTGGTGACAACTTGGTCGTACGATTGGCATTCTACAATCTACAGTATATTATTGCCTATCAGAAGTAGAAACCATAGACATTAAAGGGAGAAGAAATTTTAAGTACAGTTGGTTCAAACCAATGGGTTGTAATTTAACATTTTTAAAACAATTAATAATATTAATCGTTTCAAAATAGATTTAAATAAAACATCTCATGTTGTAATTATTTATTCTAACTAGTCGTGTGTGCTTGCATTGCAAGCCTTTCGAGTATTATGCCTGGAATTGTTTTGGAATTGTGTTCCATTCTGTGTGTGTGATATTTTAAGTTTACTTTTTTTCTTCGAAAACACGCCCGTAATATACATAAAGATATGTGTTTTTCCTAAAATTTTATAAGATTAAACTTAAAATAAGAAAAGCTCTTAAAACTAATAACGAAAAAGTACGTAATTAAATCGTGAATGTATAATCAGTTAACACTAATACTAACGTATATCGGGTAAAACGTATAGCATACGACTTCTATGCAAAAAGTCTCAGGTTCGAAACTTGTAAAATGAACTTTTGAACTGTAATGTGAACTTTTTTTTATTGATTTTTTTTGTTCCTATTTAAAATGAAATTAAAAGAGCTTTACCCTTACAAATCAATATCAGCAAGTTTCCGCCCCTAAATATTTTTCTGAAATTACCCTATTTGTAAATATTTAATGAAATAAAATAACATTTTCTTATTAAACTTAAAAATATATTTTCAAGAAATTCAATGTACACTTATGTTTTGCTTATTAACACATTTTGTATCAGATCGCGAAAAGAATACATAACTAAATGCGTACCTACATACTTTTTATAAAACAATGTAGATTCTATTAACCTTAAAAATTTTCTTGTGTTCACTTCTTGTTTTCCAAAACACACTTTACATAGAATATTTATACTACCAAAAGTAAATAAAAATTACCCCTATAGGATATAGTACCATTTTGTAAAAAGCGTTCACAAAGCATCTTGGGAGGGGGTGAAGGGGGAGAGTGGGTGTGCTGCATACTTTTGCGTGAAAGTTAAAAGTGGAAATTTTGGGGATATTTCGTAAATCCCTTGTATCTCAGAAACTGCTAAGTTTTAAGAGCTATTTGCATACAAAATTTTTACATATTTTCGATTCAATATTCTTTTGTTTTCCGTTTTAAAATGTATAAATTTATGATGGCAAGAAATATTTGTATAGCTTAAGTATCTATTCTATATATATATATGTATATATATATATTTTTTAATCAGCCAGAAAATCATACTTAAAATTTTCTTTTGTTCTATATATTATTTTATTATGTTATTTCTTTTATTTCAGTTTTTTTTTTTTTTAATTTTCTTCATTGTATTTCGATTTAAAGTTTTTTTATTTTTTAATAAATATGAAATAAAATAAGTATAATAAAAAACAAGATTCGAGTGGAATTAAAGGATTCTCTGTTCAACCCGTAAAATAAAGCTTTTGAAATTTTTTTTTCTATTTGTTACAAATAGAAAAAAAAATGTCAAAATCATTCCCACTGGAACTGGTACCCCAACACCAGTGGGCTAGCACAAAGTCCCGGTGGTGCTAAAGACTCACCAAACCCTTCAAGTTTTGTTCGACAAAATTTTTGAACATCGATCCTATGAGGCCCCAGGAAAAGTTTAAAGTAAAAACTAAGCTAAAATGTTCACATCTAATACGACATATGCGATATGAGGAGTAACCGTATTTAGCATACATTCATAAGTTTATCTTTTTTATCGGTTTACGTTTAATTTATCTTTATTACTTTATTTTGGCAAGTATATCATAAAGTATTCAACTTATCTTTGACAAGTATATTATAAAAAAAGTATTCGACAAATCGAACGATTAACAGGGATTTTGTGATTGGCCAATGAAATTAAATATAGTTTATTTACAACGAATATGAATGATATCCTCCCATCGATAGAAGGTGGCAATTTGTACAAGTTTTCTTAATATCTCTAGAGACTGAGAAGAAACTCGAAAACAATGGCTCTGTAATGTTGAAAAGTTACTGACAATCTTATATATTAAACTAGTGATATTCTCTTTGTGAATAAAAAACCCGTCTGAATTCGATAGGTCGACATTTTAATCAACATAATTGATTTTCTATAAAATTGAGTACACGAAAGCACATTTTGAACCCTTTTCTTCCTTCCAGAAGTAAATTTATGGTTTTTGATTCCAAAAATTGAAATATTATTTTATATTTTAGTAAAATTACTACCCTCGATGACTAATGTTATATGATATACATTTCACTTTATAAAACACATAATTTTTCATATATATATAAGAAAAAAATACGCCTTGGGGATAACTTTTTTAGGATATAATTTTTACCAAAATGTTAGTTTAATTTTTCCTATACTGCTTGCTATGTTTTCTATTTTGACTTTTGTTAAACCCTTACAGGATTTTGGTTTTATGATTAAGGAAAAGGCACAGGAAGTACTTATGAGCCTACTGTCCCCTTTTTTGCTTCGATAGCGAATGATGTATAAAGATTTCGCAAAGCATTTAAAAGGGTCTTGAAACTAGAGCTTAAAAGAACTTTGTTATTCAACTTTTTCCGAGTCCAGGGTAGCTGTTAAGACCTTTTTGATCACGGTTGAGGGTTATCAAGTACATTTTAATGTGTCGTATTAAAGATATCGTAGATAAAGTCATGAAGTACTCTGTAAATTTTGTTCAGCAACATTGTGGAAAAACAATATTATACAGTTTGATTTTTTACCTATTATTTCCTAGTATGAAAGAATTAGTACGAAAATAAACAAAGAATGTTAAAGTATCAGTTTTCTTAACAAAGATTTGAAAGAAATAACAACAGTTTTGCAACATACAGTAGGAACAGATAACAAATTCTTCTATTTAATATGTACAAAGATTAACGATTGAAAATAGACGATTTCGTTCCTCTCTTCTTTTTGAATAACATTTTTCCTATGAATTTCCAATTTAAATAAAAATGGTTTACATATGTAGTCGATTATAGCAACAAATCTTTAAGTGTCATAAATTTTGTTATAAAAAATGTAAAATAATAATAATGAATGTTTTATATTAAAAACTAATTTCGAAATTATACATACATATGTACATAGTGATACAGCATTTGTGAAGTAAAATAATAATGAAGAATTCGAACTGATTCAATTTACGTAAATGAAGGAAAACCGAATATTAAGTCAATCACCAAATTCAAAGATGAAAATGTTCTTGACATACTTTGTGCTGGATCAATAGTTTAAGAAGATACCGTCATTATTCTTCTAAAATCTTTCTATTCAATATTGGAATTCGTAGCGCAAAAACGAAATTTTGTTTTTTATTGTAAATTTTTTTAAGTATTGTGTGTAATGTTATTCTTTTTAATCTTTTTTATTATTATTGCTTAAATGAAATATTATGTCTACTTTCGTTATTTTTATAAGTCAGTCTAAAAACGTGTATAATTCAAGAAAGATCTTCTGCTTTGTGGGTACAATAAAATTTTATCTTTAATTCAGTTGTCGTCTTTGGGAAAAACAAAACGAATAACCAGTTAGCAGATGTAATGTTAAATACATATGTGCATATATATATATATATATATATATATATATATATATATACATATATATGTTTATATAATTTTGTTTTACTTCTTAATCTTAAAAAGTTCGAAAGGTGTCCAAAAGAGAATTAAAAATCGTATTTCATCGCGCCTTAAACATATTGTGGAAAAATATTGCAACTTATAACAATATAAAAAAATCCTATGTGGTCAGCACATAACCGACAGAATGTGTAATTCCTAGTTTAATGAAAATGTTCAGAGCTCTTTTCAGCACCTTTCCAAAAAAATTTTGAAAAAAAGTGCTTATTAGTTTCACTCTGTTCGTCCGTCCGTGGACACTTTTTCTGTTTACAAAACTTCTACACCTTTGAAGATATAAATCTGAAATTTTATATGTACATAGATTTTTGCTAGAAACTTATTTCCGTTGAACAAAATTTTTACCTATCTCCTCCTCTCTAGAAGTTATACCTCCCCAAAACTCTAAAAATGGCCTTTTTTAACTATTTGTTGTAATGAAACCATAAGCATTTTTGAAATTTTGCAAACGCAGAAAAGCAGCGGTTTGCTTTCCCTACAGTTAAACTTTAGAAAAACAAAATGGCCGTTCAAATTTACTTACCTAAAGTCTTTTTTTTCCAAATTTTTTATTTCGTTTTTCTTCTAGCTTAAAATTTTAGGGTCTTTTAGACATTAACAAATAGTTCATTTTGTTGGAAGAATTTTTTTTTCCATCTCCACCCCCTCTCAAGTTATCGCCTCTTTAAATTTGTAAAATTTGAATTTTTGACACCTTATATTTCTGAAACCGCAAGCTTTTTCAAATTTGTATAAACACAAAAAGCTAACGGTAAATTCCATGACATTAAAAAATATAATTATTTTTCTTAACTCACACAATTAACCCTTAAAATCGAGCATTATGTTAAAACCACTTCATATTAATTTTTGCTTTATTTCAAAGACTGCATAAATCGTTCATCCTAAACATATGCAATCCCGCAATATATGAATGAAAATAATTTTAATAGTGTGATAGGTATACAAAGACTGTATTTAAAAGCAGAATTTTCACTTGTTGAAGGGAAAAACGCTACAATACACACCATTGGTTTGACCCAACTTTATTAAATTAACGCTTAAATTTACGATATCATACTTAGCACTATAAGAGTACGAGTAATCAAAACACCAACTTTACTTTGTCGACAAGCGCATACAAATGAAAATTGGAAATATAAGAATCTAGATCTTCGTCCTTCAACCAAGGCTTGATCACACACATAACATTAACAGAATCATTCAATATTTTCAGCATAACCAAAGTATAAAACAGAGAAGTTTTTTGGAGTTTATAGAAATTTTATCTAGTGTACTGAAATTTTTATTTACTGGGTGAAGCACAAAAAGATAAGAAGGATTAGTTGATAAATTCACTTAGCGCATCTATTTTATTATATTGATAGCCATGCTATCTAAATCCTTTGGGACAAATATTTTTCCATCATTAACCCAAATAAATGCAATTTTTCCTTCTATTTTCGAGTCTTTTTTTTGTTTTATAAATAAATTTGTTAATCTTTCGTTTATATTGATTGGCTGTGTCGTATTACCTTACAAAACCATATCGGAGTTGAGATAATTTTTTTTTTTATATTCTTTAGATTTTATCATAATACTTAATTTACTTTCTTTTTGCATGAAATCAATTATTACATCTAGTGAAGCTCCACTTAGTGATATAGAATAATTTAGCCTATATTTATCAACTTTATACATCTTTTTCTCCGTAATGTTTATATGTGATCTTCAGTTAAATTATTAGTGATTAGCTTACAGCCAGATAGAATTTTTTTAAGCACTTTATACCACATTCTAAAGATTCATTCTTCGCAATAAGAATATCAAGCACAAATAGGTAAGGTTCATATGGCTGCGTGTATTGGTATTACTAAGGCATTAAGTTTGACGCCTGCAGATACTTTAAATACGCTTCTCCATTTACTTCAAGCGAGATTACATATTGCTAACCTGGCCTTCAGCTGTACCGTGAAACCCAAGGCATTAGGCAACGATAGCATTCTTTGGTCGCTTCCTAAAGGAACGGCTGATGTAATCACAGACTTTTGCGTCCCAAAATTTAGCTCCGACCAGAATTTTTGGTCGAGCTTTCCTCTCGTGGCAAATAGAGGGGTTTTGTAGTGGCTTTATTTCCCAACAGCTTCAAGAATGGGAATGGAGTCGGTACTAGAATTTTTTCCTTGACACATAAGATGTCCGAATCGTATCAGGTGAAGTGTCTTTCAGGCTAAAGTTTTCATCATATTGAAAGCATGCGAGGTCTTAGTGGTGTCACTGTTGTGGCTAGTAATATATCTATACTAACCCCCATCCGTGCGGCCATTTTGTCTATAAGGTCGCCTGGGGTATTCTCGAAGCTTGTGGGCCAATGCAGCTTTGAGCTGTCAGGGTGTGCGCTCGCCATAGTGTCACAATCCCTTGGGTCCTAGGCCACTATATTATATCTGGGAATAAACGAGCGGATGAGCTGGCTAGTTATGGCTGAGCCATGATTATTGGACATTTCCGGTGAAGAATAGAATTTTGTTCCCATCAACACAGTAAAAACGAATATATATAGGCATTATTTATCGTGCACCGGAGGTGGAAAGCCCAGTCCACATGCTAGACGGCAAGCAAGATGTGGCTAAAAGCCGACCTTAGAAAACCGAATCAGCGCCTAGTGATGTCTCGGAAGAACCCAGTATACTGGCTATATGCGGAGAATGCGGCAGGCTTAGATTACCCTTCAACACAACTTGTCGTAACTGCCAGGAAATGGATAAGAAGGAGGTCATTTTTCATTATCTCTGCCGGTGAAGGTCTGAGCGGTTTCAGACTGGAAATAGATTTAAAAAAAAATTTACGGAGAGACCACAGGTTTTAAATTTAGCGGCAATCTTAAACGATAATCATGTGAACTATGAAGATAAATATCTTGACACATTCGATAAGTTCATTAAAGCACTTGACACTGCTCTGGTGAGTATAAAGCCCCCGCGTAAAGAAAGTAACTCTCATTTTTATACCCATACGAACGTGTGTTCGAAGAGCCCTAAATTATAAGGGGAAATTAAATTTGCCTTACCGTTTGTAACGCTAGAAATAATGGTCTGAGATATACATTCAAGTGTATGTTTTTGATCAATGTCCAATTCTGAGTCGATTTAGTTCGTGCGTCTATCCGTCCATCCATCCGTCCGCCCCAACGATAACTCAAAAACTAATTGAGCTAAGTTCACCAAATTTTCACAAATGATTTATTATAGTCAATGCCAGAACCATATTTAAATTTGATATGATCGTGGTACTGGCTCAGATAGCTGCCATACAACTTCAAAATTTATTTGTCTATATCTCAGAAATTATAAAAGCTACGGTATTGCAATTTCACACAAGCAAATATATTAGTAGGGCCAATGTGTTTGATAAAAGTCGTTGAAATTGTTTCGCTCCTTCTGCTGGCTGCCATACAACTTCAAAAATTATTTGGCTATATTTCAGAAACTATAAAAACTGTGATATTGAAATATCACACAAGCGAATGTATTAGTAGGGCTAATGTGTTTCATAAAAGTCGTTGAAATTGATTGGCTCTTTCTGGTAGCAATAATGCAACTTCAACAGTAGTTTGGCCATGTCTTAGAAAACGTTGAAAACACAGTACTGAAATTTTTCATAAATTGATATGGTAATACGTTTAAGGTGCTTAAAGTCATACTTTATCTCATAGTCAGCTATGGCATATATATTCGCACATAGGATAATAAATTCGTACGGGTATCGCAGAGATGACACAGTCAACTCTATTCTTTCTCGCTTTTTTACAGTTTTTAAAAAAGTGTATACAGTTTATATGAAGAAAAAGAAATTATCACCCCCTTTTTATGTTTTAAGTCATTTACATTAAAAGTTCTTAAAAATATTTTTATATAACTAAATTTTGGAGTTTTATTTTGATGTTTGCAGAAAAAGATTGCCAAAAGAAGAAAGTTTGCATTCAAAATAAGTTTTATTAAAAGCATATTTTCTAAAATTTATAGAAAATCGATCGATACAGACCTCCCTAGTTGCCATTTAAAAGAATACTAAGTTAAATTGCGAAAAAAAATTAAAATAAATTTTAAATTGCAAAATGTTTATGGGGTAAATTCACCAACCTCTGAGCATATTTTTAATACAAAACTTTGCCGAAAACTTGTGTATATCCAAGAAAATATTGGGTATTTCATATAATCAGTGTTGATTTAGAATTAATAAAAAATACATGCTTGATAAAAAAGTACGTTCGAAAATCGTAGTATGTCTAAATTTCTAAAATTTTGTCAAAATTTTGCTTGTTTATAAGCTGCAAAAATATTTCAACTTTGAAAAAAATCATAATATAGAAATAATAATTTGTTCTTATTAGTTATACTTTTGCATATAAAGAAATCTGCAAAAGTAAAATTTTTGATTGTTAAAGATCGACTGTAATTATAAAGATCAGGATCTTCTAACTAACATATAATATATTTAGAAATATATATAATATTAGTTAAAATATAATATTAATTAGAAAAACCTAAAAAGGAGCAATTAAATGCCCTTGATTGTAAATTTACCTTATAATATACGAAAATAAAAATAAAAAATTTTAAGCAAAGAAAAGGCACCTAATTTTCCAATAGTTTTTTTCAAAGTAAAAAATAATTTGAGGAAGAACATACTAATTATATCGAAGTTGACCCGATTGAAGTATTTACGAAAAAACTTGTTATGCGGTGGCCTGATACTTACCAGGTCAGTACACTTGAAATAAATAAGTAAAAAAACTCCAGCCCTATTTTTACTAAGATCGCAGCAACTGTTAGTTAAATTTCGCATATAATTTTATACAATTTGAGATCATAAATGTTTTGTCGAAAAAAATGATTCTGTAATAGATTCAGATAACAATGAAATCTTTGCTTTTTGTAGCTATTTATATAATATGTGAGTAAACATTCTATATTTTAAAATTGAACCGTGAACCAAAAACAGATACTTTAAAAGATTGAAGTAATAAATCAAAAACAGATATTTTCAAGAATATAGAAGAACACTAATAATACTTAAATTACCGAACAAGAAGAATGTTTTGACATATATCAACGACATTCAAGACTTTTCTTATTCTAATCTAATATTGTAAGTACCGGCTTAATATATTATTTTTCTATATGTAAAACGACTTATTGTAATATTCTTCCATATGTCTAAAACAATGAAATTAAAAGTTTCACTTGTCAGAAATTAAACAGTAGTCATCTTTTCTCTTTTAGTATACATCTTCAATAATATGCCGCTTCCAGATTGAATATTGGGCGTCAAAGACGCAGTGACATATCCCAAAGAACTTTAAGCTAACAAAGCAATAAGAGTTTCATCATTATGATCAAATTAAGCATAAGGCAACATGAGTTCCGTTAAAAAACTAAAAATGAGTCCTTTATGTTAATAAGCACATTAATAAACACTTAAGAGTAATAAGTGAGCCCATCACGTCCCCTGGAATATAAGAGAAAGTAATGAAAAATGTAGTTGAAAGACACTAATTGTTAAAAAAATCAATTTTGAGATTAATTAGTTCAACAAGGAAATAGAAAAAAGAAAATATCTTCTATTTCAAACGTACTTCTAACTTTTTATACCCTGCACTTCGTGAAGGGTATATTAACTTTTGTATGGAGTTTGTAACTACTTGAAGGAGTCACCTGCGATATGGACATATACATAAATTCTTGCTCAGCGTAAAATCCTGCGTTGATTTAGATATGTCCGTCAGTCCGATCGCACGATAACTCAAAAACGAACAATGCAATTGACACCAAACTTTCACAAGTTTTTTCTTTTGTGCCAAGGACGAACCCTATCGTTATTGGACTAATTCGGACAACGGATTCGGGTAGCTGCCATACAACTCAAAGAGTTTCTTTTAAATATTTCAAAAACTAATAAAGTTATAAATATAAAATTTTGTATATTCTACACATGCTCTAAGAATTTTACTGGGATAACTGCACCGGCCTGGGTGGCTGCCATACAACTCCAGAAGCAAATTTTTTATGTTCGGCAAAATAATAAAGTTAGACTCATGAAACTTGGCAGTTGTGTGTCCAGTTTATAGGTCAGACATATCCGTGAAGTTTCTTTAGAATGGTTTCACAGGTTTAAGTAACTGCTATACAACAACGAAAAGTGCTGGGTATAAATCAATCGGTTTATATCGACTGAAACGTTTTTAGTTGTTTGTATTTCACTTCTCCACAAACAGCAAATCGGTACCATGCTTAAATTTATTTTCCGCTTTTTTCCTCGTGTATAAAAAGAATACTATGACAAATAAGGTACTGCTTAACAAAATGAAACCAATTTAACACAGTCGATATTAATAATTTTAAATATCATTTCTACTAATGTCTTGATAAGTAAAAAAAAATGAACCCAACGCTATTTTTATGTAAATGTAAAAAAGAGGTGTATTTTTTTTTTCTACTAGGTGAAAAAATCTCGAAAGACGAAGAAGGAAGCTCTATCTGCCTTTTTCCTCCGACAGTGAGGGAGCGTGACTCCTACCATAAAAAATCACCTAAATTCTGAACGGATAATACTGGTCCTATAGACCAACTATTAAATACCTTCCATAAGGAAATTGGTATTTCGTGTTAAATCGAAGGGTCTTATTCGTTTAAGCTTCCATATTTACAGGTTGTTCTAGACGAGCCCTATGCTTTGTAGCACAACTCCAAATTTCATCCACAACCAAAGGAATTCCTAAGTCCCTGTGGATATCACTGTTACGTATATATCCTGGCGCATTTACCATGCTCCGTAGTACTTTATTCTGGAAGGTTTGAATTTTGTTAATGTGAGTCTTCTTGGCACCACCCCACAGCTGAATGCCATATCGCCATATTGGTTTAATGATTTGGTTATAAATTAAGATCTTACTATCAATTGCCAAATTGGACTTATGACCTAGGAGCCAATAATTTTCTCTATATTTATTTTCTAATTCTATGTGTTTCTTCTTTATATGCTCTTTCCACGTTAGCTTGACGTCTAAAGCCATTCCTAGGTATTTTTGTGAGTTATGGATCGTTCCATTTACGTTAATTTGTGGTGGATTCACTATTTTCCGATTGGTGAAGTTTATGTGAACCGATTTTGTTTCATTCAACTTCACCCTCCAATCTCTAGTCCACTGGCTTATTTTGTTAATTGCCTACTGTAATTTATTTGTCGAATCGTCAATGTTCGCTCCTACTGCCAATATTGCAGTATCGTCAGCAAAAGTGGCTATCGTAGCATTTTCTATTTGTGGCAAATCACTCGTGTAAAGCAGATACAACGTTGGGCCCAATACACTGCCTTGAGGCACACCTGCCCTTATTTCTCTTAGCGTGGTGTATTCAGCATCTTGTTTAATTCTAAATAATATATCAGCTAATTAAGATTTCAAAATTTCTACAAATGACGATGGTAACATTTGCCCTAACTTAAGTATAAGGCCCCTGTGCCACACCTTGTCGAATGCCTGTGCTACGTCTAGAAACATGGAGGAGCAGATTTCCTTATTTTCCAAACTTTTTCCTATAATATAAGTTATTCTATGGACCTGGTCTATTGTAGAATGGTTTCTTCTAAAACCAAATTGATGGTTCGGATGGTTACTTCCATAAGGAATAATTCGTTTCCCTCGTAGCTGACAAGTTCTTTATATAATTTTCGTATGTTGCCGATTTAAATTCTTGGATTTTTCTTTTAAGAACCTGGGAAAGTCTGTTTAAGACAGTTTTATCATCAGGGTGACGCGAATGTTGCCATCTACGTCTGGCTCTTCTCTTTTCACCTACTAAATCAGTTATTTCTCGAGGATAACTATTTGCTGCCGGTTTGTTCTTTGACATTTTTGTATTGTTCCATGCAGCTCTTTGTATGATTTTAATAAATCCTTCTAACTCCACATCTAATTGCTCTCTTGATTGTATATTAATATTTACGTCAATATTCTTTATTGGCCTACTGACACTAACAAGATTTCTGATGTTATTGACTTTTTTATAGCCAAAAATATATCAGAAAACTTTCTAAGCCTTGAAAATAACTATGATTTTAATTCGGATCACTCTGCTGTCATATTAAAACTAAGTGAAAAAATAACCAAAACATTATTTAGGCCCAGTTTAACAAATAGCACTAAAGATTGGGTGAGCTTTAGATACGAAATAATAAACAATAAAAAAAAAGGTGTATAATGCAAAAAGAGAAAAGTATTTTAATTTCAAGAGAATTTTGTATTTTCTGCCACCCGCAAACAATGAACAATTGAAATAGGAGGCTTTTTGAATTTGAAAATCGTTTTTGAAATAGAAGGATATTTTTTGATATTCGGAAGGCAGTAGATTGTTAAATAAAAGCAATATATAAAGCTCTATTTAAATTTCCTGAATTATTTAGAAGGACTTACACAAATTTATTTACACAGATTAAAAAATGCTTCACAATACTCACTTATACAATATAAAGTGTTTTTCTTAATTTTTACCGTTTTTTTTTGGCATAATAAATTTTTCCAAACAAATAATTCGCAACAAGTGAACTCAATCCACGAAATATAGGTGAAAAATTAAACAAGAAAAATTTGAAGAATACAACAAATCTTGTATAAAATAAACAAGCTTGTTTATAGCAATAAAACGATAAAATTTTCTGCTTTTAAGTTTGTAAAATAGATAAACATTAAAAATTTAAATTCACTTTGTTTAAAATATAACCAAAGTATATCTATTAATAAGTAATTCGACTCGTTCCATTCCGTTAGTTTTGGTTTGCATCTTGCTTCCAAATTCTTCAAATATTCCATTTTTATTTAGAAATAGATGGTAATAAGAGTTGTGCGAGCAAGAAAGAAACAAAATATTGTAAACAAACGAGTGTATCAAAAACATTGAACTGAAATAAAATTAAATTAAGTTAGGTAAAAATTTTGTTATTACCGACCGTATTGTGTATACAATAGGTAGGTTATGTGATGGCAACAAATTTTGCATATCGAGTTTTCTGTGAGAACGTACTTCTCCATAGTAGGTAAGTGTAAATAAACTATTTTTAGCAACCTGTCGGTCTGTCGGTCTGTTGGTCTGTCGGTCTGTCGGTCTGTGTGTGCACGCGTGTATCTCAAGTTCTACTGAACCGATTTTTATGAAATTTTATATGTAAGTTTATTTCCACCATGGCACGGATCGATCAACTTTTGGGATATATCAGGCCTCGGGAACTGCACTTTTTAGCGGGCCTGTTTTACATTTTTGAACATTTTGAAGAAACTATTCAACCGATTTGCTTAAAATTTCATATATAAGCTTCGCTCGACCGGCCCCAAAACCTCCTAACTTTTGGAAGAAATCAGGCGTCAGCAACTAGACGTTTACTACGGGCCAAATATACATTTTTGCGTATATAAAGAGAAATAATCAACCGATTTCATTGAAATTTAATATATGAATTCCACGTATTAAAACAATGAACATATAAATTTTTTGGAAAGATCAGGGCTCGAAAACTGATCTGCGGGCCGATTTTACATTTTTCACTATATCTACGGAACTAATTGATAGAATTTCTTGAAATTTGATATTTCAGTTCTGGTTGTTACCGAAACTATCTGACGAGCATTTCAGGGAATTCGGGTGGCATAAAGTGAAACTCTATTAAGAGCCAAATTTACATTTTTCTAGGTATGTTAACTATAAGCTTACTAATGTCCTAAAAATTGGAAAGAGGTAATTAACAGGCATTTTTATAATATTCTGTAACACTTTCACTTAACTAGACAATGAACAATGCGGTCGGTTATGCGCTGACCACATCAGATTTTTTTTATTTTTATAACAAAATTTTTTATTTTATTTTTCATTTTATAAAAGTTATGTAAAAACATTCGAATGTATGAAAGTAATAGTTATAAATTTAAATTTTAATACTTTGTTATACGGTACATACCTATTCAAGATAGATACACAATATGATGTAAGATGTATGTACGCCATTTACATGGCTGCTTCAAGCTTATTATTGTCTATATACCCGTTACTTGATCTGAAGCCGGCTTCACTCAAGTCGCTTATTTGATGTGACATATTAATAATAATTTGAAATTTAATAGCAAAACGTCGTTTTTGGGCTTTTTAGCTAACATAGTGAAAACGCAGCTTGAGTTTCGAGCTGATTTCACGTCAAGACGCAATGTAGACGAGGCATAGAAACTTAACAATTTATAATAAAAATTCATAATAAATATTTATAAGGAATATTAGTTTTAAATTTTTGAATAAAAATAAAAAATTCATTGTTTATATATATAATAAATGTGGTGGCAATAACTAATTACAATTTTTTTTTTAATATTATTTGCCTTTTTCGAATTATATACATATAATATGTAAATTATAATTTTTTTTTTTTTTAATAGTCAAATTTTGTTTTTAAGTCGCTTCGCTTTTATAATATAGATACACCATTTCTGCCACCTTGCACTGGAATAAGTTCCAGAAATAAAACTCCCGCTTATAAAATTCTTAATATTTTTTGCTATACTTTATATACGAAAAAATAAATACCTCCCGCTTTTAAAAATACATTATAAAAAAATCTGATGTGGTCAGCACATAACCGACCGCATTGTGTATTGTCTAGTTAAATGAAAGGGTTACAGAATATTATAAAAATGTCTGTTAAATACTTGTTTCCAATTTTTAGGACATTAGTAAGCTTATAGTTAACATACTTAGAAAAATGTAAATTTGGCTCTTAGTAGAGTTTCGGTTTGTGCTACTCGAATTCCCTGAAATGCTCGCCAGTTAGTTTCGGTAACAACCAGAACTGAAATATCAAATTTCAAGAAATTCCATCAAATCGTTCCGTAGATATGGTGAAAAATGTAAAATCGGCCCGCAGATCAGTTTTCGAGCCCTGATCTTTCCAAAAATTTATATGTTCATTGTTTTAATACGAGAAATTCATATATCAAATTTCAATGAAATCGGTTGATTATTTCTCTTTATATACGCAAAAATGTATATTTGGCCCGTAGTAAACGTCTAGTTGCTGACGCCTGATTTCTTCCAAAAGTTAGGAGGTTTTGGGGCCGGTCGAGCGAAGCTTATATATGAAATTTTAAGCAAATCGGTTGAATAGTTTCTTCAAAATGTTCAAAAATGTAAAACAGGCCCGCTAAAAAGTGCAGTTCCCGAGGCCTGATATATCCCAAAAGTTGATCGATCCGTGCCATGGTGGAAATAAACTTACATATAAAATTTCATAAAAATCGGTTCAGTAGAACTTGAGATACACGCGTGCACACACAGACCGACAGACCGACAGACCAACAGACCGACAGACCGACAGGTTGCTAAAAATAGTTTATTTACACTTACCTACTATGGAGAAGTACGTTCCCACCGAAAACTCGATATGCAAAATTTGTTGCCATCACATAACCTACCTATTGTTTACACAATACGGTCGGTAAAAACAGGTAGACATCAAAATTGAAATAAAGACAAAAATTCTTATGTGTATCAAAATGAAAATAAGAAGGTATACTGCATAACTTTTTTAGCTAACGGAATTTTTTGTATACTATTATTGGTGAGTGATTGCATTAGTGTGATGTAAGCGGAGAGTCGAACTGCTTGTTTATAGATATACTTTGATATAACAAAATGATACAGACTGTGAAAAAAGATATGAAATGAGTCTCGCTTTATGTTTGTATCTAGTTATACATAATTTACATAGACTTGTTTTTTTTTATCAATTTTGTTTTTTCCTTTATTTGTAAGATAATGGCCATTTAAAACTTATACACCTATAAGATAAACATTTTATTGCTTTAGCTCGAAGACTTGCGAGTTCTTATCAATCCAGTAAAAGATCATATCAAAACCCCGAAATATTCGCCGAAAACTATTACAAATTTTTTATTACAGCAAATTATTAAACATTTAAATATTTTTTTTGCTTTAAATTATGATAGAATGTTGCAATAGAAATAGTTTGTCAACAGAAATTTTTTGTTTCCAATGATTTTTTTAAACAACACAGTGTTACAAGTTTATTTCTGAATTCACAAACCCAGAAGATTGTTGTCACATTACAAAATTAAAAGTCGTTAAATATTAAACCTGGTTATATGAAATTGGAAAGAAAATTATGATTTGGACATAAAAAAGACATGAGTGCGCAGAACCATTTTAAATGTAAAAATAACGATTACAAGACAATTCACAAAAGTATAGTCTACTCGTATAACGTCAAGAATAAAACAAAAACCAGTTTTAGTTTTCATTAATTCAGGATGAGGAATTTCAAAAAAAAAAAATGATTACATATGAATTTATATACCCTACTTATATACCAAAATTTATACGAAGAGCTTGGTATTTATTCAATTCTAAACAATTAAGCTATTTGCATCCAATAACTAACAATTGATTTTTTGAGTTTTATCTACTGTTATTCGTTTTATTCTTCTTCTGCTTTCAAAAAGATAGAATTTAATGTTTTTATTAGCTTTGTTAATACTTCAAAATGTAATAAAAATACATATTATCTTGTACATTTTATTTAATAAGATTAAAATGATATTGAAAGAAAAAAAAATCTTGGTCTTTATCATCCACTTTACAGGCCAATGAAAATTCATTTACTCACACAATTAAACTTTTAATGCTTGATGAATAAATAATTGGGGTTATTTGATGGCAACAAATTTATCATATCGAGTTTTCTGTGGAAGCGCAGTTCTTTCTGGTAAAGAAGGGTAAATGAACTATTTCTAGAGAGATATCGGTATGTCGGTCTGTGGGTGCATGCGTGTGTCTCCAGTTCGGAGTTTATTTTGGCAATGTCAGGGATTAATAATTATATTTTGGGATATATCAGGTCTCGGGAACTTTTATTTTTCCCGCGCCGATTTTACATTTTTTATTATATTTAAGAAATTATTCAACAAATAAACTTTAAATTTTATATATAAGCTTCGTTTGATCTCGTATGATCACACCTAATTTATCGCAAAAAATCAAAAACAAATTCCTCGAATTTTAATATTCAAATTCAAGCTGTTAAAACATGAACTTATAAATTCGATGGAAATATCAGGATTCAGAAAACGATCTAAGAGCCGATTTTACATTTTTTACTATATCTACAGATTAAGTTGAAGGCAATTCTTGAAATTTTACATTTGAGTTCTACTTGAACATTTGTTTGCTACTGACGAACTTTTTAGGTAATTCGTTGGCAGAAAGCGAAATACTAATAATCAAATAATCTACTAATAATCAATTTCGCATTTTTCTAGTATGCTAGCGTTCTTAATAAAGCATGTCATCTGCACTCCTTAATCTATGCTTACAAACTAGAACTTATGTCAAGTTTTGTAGCTCTTAACCCATTCCAAATTGAAATTTAAATTGTTTTTTATTTTTTTTTTTTAAATTTTAAAATTTCAATTAACTCTTAACAGTTTAACTAAACTTAAATACTACCAAAAATTTAATTAATTTACCTCATTTGAAGATAAAAGAAATAAAAAGCCACAATTGTTTTTTTAATTCAGAATTGTTTTTTACATTAAATCAAATTCAATCAAAAAAATTTTTCTACTCAGTACAGAGCAAGTTATTTTTTAGAACCAGAAAAATAATTATGTGACTTAGAGAGAAAGTTTACGCAAATATAGAAGAAATAATCATACGTTATTTGCACCTATACACATGCACCTAACTTTTTTTTAAATTCGGCATACCTGTAAAAAGCACTGTGATCGAAAATCTCTTGCCTGTTTAAAACCTATGTATGCATATACAAAATATATAAGCTCTCAAATATTTGTTTGAATTTTTTCAATGAAAATCTTTGAATTTATTGAACGCATGTGGTCATAATATAGTAATACAATTAGCATCGCACTGCATGCTAATACATTCTCTAAAATAGTTATAAGCTATATACATATATTTGCATGGAAGTTATCAATTTAGATATAAGGGAATCTGTTTCTTGTTAGTGCTACATTTACAAACGTCTGTCAATATTTTGAAAAGTATTTATATTTATCTGTATTATACATATATATATATATATATATATATGCTTATAAACATGCACATATCTACTAAAGCATATGCTAAGACTCAATTTCATTTACATCGAGAATACATATGAAATACTTACCTATCTTTTATAACAAAAAGTTAAAATATTTCAAGACATTAAAAAGCTGCGGGATATTACATTATATATTCCTGGTATATAAAGGTTAAGTATTCGGAAACAAAAAAGAAGGATGTATTGAAAAAATAAAATACTATTATAAATATATTGACTAAAAAATTTTTGATAGCAAGGTGTTCGGAGCTGTTATAGTCAAATGAAAATATTTTTTATTATTACCACTTGCTGGTTATGTTTACCTTCATTTCAATTTTCACGCTTAATGTAGATTTTTCCTTGTTTGTCTCGGGGTGTGTTATTTTTGGATACTATTGAGAACTATGCTATTTCAAAATAATAAATGACTTTTACAAAATTAAAAATGTGTATCCTTGTTGTATAAGGATATATGTATAAATAAATTCAATTGCTTTGTTATTCAGATATACAGAGTGTTTCGCATAAGGTGGCAAATAATTTCAGGGATGATTCTTTGATGAATTTTAATACAATAATTATATATAATAAATTTTGCATTTCTCCATGATAGAGAAGCGTAAATAAACTATTTTTAGCAACCTGTCAGTTTGTCAGTCTATTGGTCTGTTTGTTCTGTGTGTGCACGCGCGTAGCTCAAGTTCGGCTAAACCGATTTTGATGAAATTTTTTATGTAAGTTTATTTTGACTGTGATTAACTTTTATGTAAGTTTAATCAGTGCGTGCGATTAACTTTTGGAACATATCAGGCCTCGGGAACTGAACTTATTAACGGGTCTGTTTTATATTTTTTAAAATTTTGAAAAAAAAATTCAACAGAATTACTTGAATTTCATATATAAGCTTCATTCGGCCACACGCCAATTCTCCTAACTTTTGGAAGAAATCAGGTGTCAACAACTGAACGTTTACTACGGGCCAAATATACAATTTTGCATATATAAAAAGAAATAATCAACCCATTTAATTGAAATTTAATGTTTAAATTCGCGGTGTTACAACAATGAATCTATAAATTTTTTGGAAAGATCAGGGCTCGGGAGCTGATCTGAATTTAAATTTTTCACAATATCTAAGAAACGAATTGATTTGATGAAAAAGATGAATTTCTTGAACTTTTAATTGCGGTCAATTATGTGCTGACCACTCAGATTTTTTTTAGTTTACTATGTTTAATTTGGAATTTGTGTGAAATGTATGAAATAAATATATTTAACACGTTTTAATGGAAAAACTATAAGAGATAAAGAAAAATATTATATGAGTTAACTTTTAGATCTCATCGTAACGCATTGAAAAAAAACAAAAAATAATAACAAAAATTTTCGAGTTTTGTAAAAAAAAAATCAAAAATATTGACTTTGATGAGCTGTATCTCGAAAACTACGGCTCAAATCAAATTAATTGTAAAACTAAAAATAAGGAACAACCAATCGTCTGTAAAACAAGCTCCTAATAATAACTATGTGTTGTATGGTTCCGAAATTATAAGCATTTGTATACAAGAAAAATCTGGTAACTTTTTTTAAACAGGCTGTAGCTCGAAAACGAGTATGTCTGCACCTCCACCGCCATACAGATTTTTGCTGGAAATTGATCAAAGAATTATCCCTAAAAGTATTTGCCACCTTATACGAAACACCTTATATGAAAACAATTGAGTTATTTCAGTATCTTTAGACATCCATAAGAATCATTATTGTACATATATATTATATGTGTTCAAATAATCTTATACCTATTCTAAAAGTTTTAAAAAACGCCTTCTGTGGTTCGGCTAGCTACCATTCAAACCAAAAGCTAATTTTATTAATGGGTATTTGAAAAAAAATAATAAAGCTAACTACAGGAAATTCGACAGTTAGGTGTCAGATATATTCTAGAACTATAATGGAATAGTTTCACAGTTTCAGATAACTGCTGCACAATCTTAATTTTAATTATTTCAAAAACTAGCTGAAATTTTAAGAATATGTCTTAACTATTTGGACATATGGCTGCCAAATTTTCATGCAGCTGTTTTTTTTTATTTTTTCAAATATTTAATATTAGGCTTTGGGGTTGTATGACCGGTTAATGAATCCAGGCATTCGCAAAAAATGTTTAAAATATATGAAAAATGTAATTGGACACGCGTTAACAAAATTTCATATTAATATCTTTATTATTTTTCGAAATGCATTAAATAGTCTATTTGTCTATCTGCAAAAATTTGCCAAATTAGTTCAATTTAATGCTTTATTCGTTTTTGTGTTGTCGTGCCACCAGATTGAAAGTTTGTGAAAACTTTTGTAAAGCTGTGAAGAAAATGTTTTACGAAAACTAAAAATTTGTGCGACAAAACTTGTATGCACTTTATACGATTGAATTTATAGTAATTGAGGATATACAAACCATGTAATGAGAACTGAAATTATCAGAATTGTAACTTTTTCCCGTTTTCTTATTTTGTATGTACGTTTAGGAAAATACGGATAGGAAAATAAATATTTTATAATGAAAATAACCACTTGATCGAATTTGTGATTACCTTAAATGCAAAGAGTGCAATATTTTATTTTAATTGAAATAGACTTATAATTTAATTAATATTTAAAATAAACCATTTACTATTAACTTTCTAACTATTTTCTGACTTTAATTTAACAAAAATAATGTTTTTGAAAAAATTGTGATTTTTAATGGCCTGTTACAATGTTAAAAAAAAATATTTAGTATTTTACGACTTTCTAATAATTTTATTATGATTTTTTTGAAATTAAAAAAATTGTTATAAAAATGTACTGTATTATCATAAATATAATACATATTTGAGTGATTCGCATATAGTCCCGACCACTTCTCAATTCAAAAAACGTTAAATTTAACAATAAATGCAATTATAAATAAAGTATAAATATGTCAATTTCAGGTAATAATTTTTTTATATCAATCAATGTCATTTGAACTAGACTGTGGTAAATACTATTATATATATAATTGAGTTAATCTAAGCATAAATTGTTTACATAAGAAAAAAATTTTTAAGACCAAAATTTTTTGAATATACACAAATGTATTTCAACATTCTAACCAAATTAAAGAAGAAAGCAGCTTACTTTTAACAAAAAGAAAATAAATTAAATTTTTTAGGAAGTGTACTAAATATGCTTGTATTTTAAAACACAAAAGATCATTATATAAAGATTTTAAATCATCGTTAGTTTCTTTTGTGAGGCAAAAAAACTTTTTGTTTATTTAGTCCCTTCAATTTACTTGTTTTCAGTCTTATAACTTTCAATACAAAGAGCTAATATTAAAACCTCTCTTTAAACGACTGCAGGGAAATTGCTGTGGACCCTAAATATTTAGGATAGAAAAGTCAAACAACAATTAAACAGATTTAATTTTATTTTCTAATATTCAGAGATGCTCTGTTTGTTGGTATGTTTCATTGTTTATTATAATATTTGTTATAAATCTTTTGTAGTAAAACCTGATAGGTGTCATTTAGAATTAAAAGAGGTACACAAAATAAAAGATGTAAAACATATCCGATAAGGAAAATTATTATTTTACTTTCGAACTTATTTTACAATGTTTTGGCTTTTGTTAACAAATCATTATCCATTATTATAACCATTATATTCGATTTATATTCAACCGCAAAATGTTTTGCTAGTTGAATGCAGTAGAAAAAAAATCTGATGTGATCAGCAAACAACCGACCGCAACGTGTTTATTGTCTAGTTAAGTGAAAGTGTTACAGAAAATTATAAAAATGTCTGTTAAATACTTCTTTCCAATTTTTAGGACATTAGTAAGTTTATAATTAACATACCCAGAAAAATGTAAATTTGGCTCATAATAGAGTTTCCCTGTGTGCTACCAGAATTCCCTGAAATGCTAGCCAGTTAGTTTCGGTAACAACAAGAACTCAACTATGAAATTTCAGGAAATTCCGTCAATTCGCTCTGTAGATATGGTGAAAAATGCAAAATCGGCCCCCAGATCAGTTTTCGAGCGCTGATCTTTCCAAAAAATTTATATGTTCATTGTTTTAATACGTGGAATTCAAGTATTAAATTTCAATGAAATCGGTCAATTATATCCATTTATATACGCAAAATGTATATTTGGCCCAAAGTAAACGTCCAGTTGCTGATGCCTGATTTCCTCCAAAAGTTAGGATGTTTCGCGGACGGTCGCTCGAAGCTTTTATATGAAATTTTAAGTAAATCGGTTGAACATTTTCTTCAAAAATGTCAAAAATGTAAAACAGGACCGTTAATAAGTTCAGTTCCCAAGGCCTGATATATCCCAAAAGTTGATCAATCCGTGCAATGGTCGAAATAAACTTATTTATAAAAGTTCATCGGTAAAATTAAAATCGGTTCAGCCAAACGTAAGATACACGTGTGCACATAGATAGACCGGCAGGTTGCTAAAAATAGTTTATTTACACTTCCGTACCATGGAGAAATGCATTCCCATGGAGAACTCGATATGCAAAATTTGTTGCCATCACATAACTTACCTATTGTATACGCAATACGGTCGGTAAAAATTTGTAAGTATATTATAAAAAGAAAAGTTCGTCATAAGGCGACGTTAGTTTTTATTTAGTTACATAATATATATGTAGAAATATGTACCCATGCGCTTATAGTAACCGTCACTAAATTTGACTTTCTATTATAATATTATTCACGAAAACTTACTTTCGGACTCAACTACGAAACATGAGAATGTTACTTTGTCAAGTAGCATGTACACAAAACGAAAAACCATATCTGAGAAACTGAATAAGCGCTGAAAAAGATTTGATAACATTTTTTTATAAAAACCAAAAGTCGTAAAAAGTTACATACTATGATACATATAAAGGCACAATGACTTTTTAACTTTATTTTTGTATTCGACCTTACATAAACAAGTCAAAATTTTTAATAAATAATTCTCTAACTTATAATGGAATATCGTCATCACATGTGAGTAAAAATTGATTTCATAGCAGCTGCGCGAACTGACAACCAATTTAACAAAAGCTTCAAAGATATTTGACATCAAAGATAATTTGAAGCGTGACTGCCAAGTATCGTGAAATTAGCTTTTGGTCAAGTCATTTAACAAAAAATTCAAGGATGTATCTGGATTACAATGAACACACGACTACCAAACTCTTATACAGATTTCCTTATTCTTTTTTCAATCATTTAAATTCAGATATTAGCGTTAAATAGTAGCTTCTATCAAAAGCTTCAAGATATATGTAAAATGTAATTGAAATATTCAATGTAGTCAAAAAATCCCTTTGAATTTTATGGCAGCTTCCCAAACGCGTTGTTCGAACTTGTCTAATTATAATAGAAGCCGTCCTTGGTAGAAAACAATTTATAAAGAAGACATACTTTGAACTAGCATTCACAACATTTTAACTAGCATTTATAACACAGACAATAATATAAAGAATATAGCATAAAAACTGAAGGTATAAAATCTACACAAAGCATGAAAACTAATGGAAGTGTCAAAAGCATAATGCAAATGATGCAAAACAAGGGAACTAGAGATAATTTAGAATAAATACCACAAGGAAAAAAAATTACGAATGTAAACTAGATGCGGAAGAAGTTCAACTTCTTATTTTTAAAACAAAGTCCGCAAACAGGATTTCAATATTGGCTCAATAACTTGTCCACTGAAATGCAATATAAAAACTTTTAAGAATCTCTTATATACGAATGGAAATAGATTTTTTCTAAAATGTGACCATAATGCCAAATATGTTTATTGGAACTCAAGAAGGACCTTAACTGAGGATAGAGAACTAAGACGATTAATTTAAGAAAAAAACGCAAAAATTTTTCTTCTTTTCGTTCTTCGGTTTACAAAACTTCTATAACTTTAAGACACAAAGCTGGAATTTCATAATTAAATTGATCTGAAATAGAAACTTGTCTCTCTAGGAGAAAATTTTTACTTATTTTCGTCCTCTAAAACTTATAACTCGTCAATGTTGAAGTCCAATTAATTAACTAGTAGCGACATGATTTTTCTGTCGTGGCACAGCATAGTTGAACAATGAAGTGAAAAAATGAGCTTAAATCGTTGCATAAATTAGTTAATCGTTATCTAAATACCGTTTTTTTTTTAAATTTTGATATCGTTACAGTAATTCATAGAAATCTGAAATTTTGGCAGTTTTTGAACACTAAAAAATAATTTATTTTATTATTTCCACGTCCATCTAAGTTATTGCCACTCGAATTTTGCAAACGAGAATAATTTTTTCTTTAATTTCTGCCCTGAAGATGGATATGAGCTTTCATTAAATATAAAAAAATTTATATGGTATAGCTATAGGAGATAGAGGAAAAAAACCACTTCAATGTCAAGATTTTAAGGGCCCTAACAAAATACAAAAAATCCAAAAATTGTCACTATAATTAACTTTTTTTTATTGATTTTAAGATTTCTTTGAAATGAAAGAAGGGAAAAATTAGATTTTTTTCAAAGTTCGAATGCTTGGTATTCCGAAAGTACGTAAAATATAAAATCAATAATACATTGCCTACAAGCCCTGTACTAGCTCTTTTAAAAACCGTTTATTTTAAGCTTCGATCGGGAGGGAAGTCGTAAGAATAAAAATTTGGGCAAGTAGAAATTTCGTGAAAGTTGCTTATAATCCTTGTACCTTCAAAAGAGTTGGGATTTGACGCCTAATTCTGAACAAAAATTTTACTCATTTTTAATACCCTAAATAATTGTATATATTATGTTTCTGATTAATTATGTTTGAAATTCATGTGTATAAACAGGTTTTCGAAAATTTTTATATTTTCGACCCAGATGTGCTTGAAAACTTGATGTGTAACTTTTTCAGTGCTTCTAATCTGAGGCTATTTTATTTTTAATCTCTATAATAGTCATTTCAAAAACTGTTTGTTTGAAACTTTTTTTTTTTGAAACAGAAGTCAAAAGTAAAAAAACCTAAAATATTTTCAAAATCAAAAAAAACATATTTAAACCATTTTCGCTCCTCTATGGTTATCTATGGAAATTCAATTCCAGTGCATTTAGCTATAATAACGGTCTCTAAATATTATAGAGAAACTATAATAACGGTCTCAGTCGATAAGTTGAGTAACTGCAATCAAATTCCATAAGCATAACTTCCCGTTTTACCGACCGCATTGTGTATAGAATAAGGTAGTTTATGTGATAGCAACAAATTTTGAATATCGAGTTTTCGGTAGGAACGCACTTCTCCATAGTAGGGAAAGGTAAATAAAGTTTTCTTAACAACCCGTCGGTCTGCCTTAAAGATAAGAATAAAAGCTTATTAGTGTCGTTAAAATTGTAAAGAAGTTCTTAAAGCGTATTTTCATAATTTTCTAAAATATTTTTACTAATCTAGACATATGCTGATCTTTTATTATAATATAAACTACAATTTTTTTCAAGCATTTGAACATGAAGAATTTTCTTCTCAAAATCAGCTTTGATAAAGTGCGTATGTAGCGCACGAAATATATTAGCAAAAATAAAAAAAAAAGTATTTTATTCCGAGTAAAAGGAAGTTTTTTTTTTCTTTTCATACCAATAAAAAAAAATAAGACTTACCGAGTTGTTTAAGATAAATTATCTAAAACTTTAGTTTTTTTTAAAGAAGAAAAACAAGTTTTTTTAGGAAAATTTCCCTTCTCTTCCAAGAAAAAATTTAGCTAGAAAATATTTAAGTACCGCTGCATAAGCATTTTATATTTATTTTAAATGGGGTAAAGTAATGTGTGCTTCTAATTATACAAATTATGGATTTTTACTATTTAAGGTTATAAGTGTATTAGGATAAGAAATTAGAAAAACTTAAAAATACAAATTCGTTAAATAACTTTTAACACTATTTAATTTAACCAAAGAGCCGAAAACTAATAGTTGAATTTCCAAAAAATACGTTTATTAAATTAGAAATATCATTATCTTAAAATGTTTAATAGATAAAAATATTTGTATATACATATATGGGCGGTGTATGAATATATCAGGGCTGCAATCAAAAGGTCCCAGTTTCAAAACTTGTTCGAAGGTAAAATTTTAAAAATAATTTCAAAAATAATTTATATAACATTATATTTACATATGTACACGGAAAAAAAAAATTGGAGTGAGTCCCCAATTTTCGATAGTTCTACTACCTCATTTTTGGGAAATTTTGGCATAGTGACCGAAATTGGCACTGACTGCAACTGTTTTTTTTGGAATGATTACCTCACAATTCCATAAAAAATATGCTAAATTTCCTTTTAATTTAGGAATTTCTTCAATTTTTTTTTGAATAATTTCTAGTTAAATATGGAATAGCAGTCATAGATATTGGAAATAAATCCTATTCTTGTTTTGTGCTACATTCCAAAACTTTGGCAATCACTACTAACAATATTAGAACTCAATGCATAATAAACTTTGTAAGGAATACAATTTAAATTAAGTAACTGTTACCATAGTTTTTTTGTAGACAGTGCACAATAATTTAAGCAGCAAGTATCCAATAAAAAAAGGAATTGCTTCATTTTTTTTGGTAATGAACACTCTTTTTTATAGGTGTTATTACTAATATTACTGAACACTTGTTCTCTTTACCAAGTGTAGCTATTACTATAAAACATTGTAAAAGTTCCTCAATTTTTTAAGTAATATATGCCTGTGAACAAACGGAATCAGTCCATTTCTATTTTGTAGCAGATTGTTGTTTTGCTTGGAGGCATTTTCTAAAATATGGGAATCTCTTCCTTACATTTTGGGATATCGTCTCATGATTTATAAGGAAATTCTTATTAAAAAGTGCATTTCCCAGTAAGTGTTCCCTACCAAATATTATGTTAAATGTACTGCATTAACATGTTACTTCTTCCTTTTTTAATAGTCTAAACTTAACTTTATATTTACCAAAAAAAGTATATCAAGAATTTATATTTTTATACATTGTAATTAGAAAACCTTTTTCTTTAATAATTAAAAATTAATTATTTAAATTTTAATAAAAAACAAATTTATTGTCTCTCAATTTATTTAAATGAATAAAAATAAAAAAAAAGGTATTGAGTATAAAGTTATAACATAACAATTACGATGAAATTATCTAGGTTTTAAAATTTAAAAAAAATTTGACAAATACTATATTATAACAAAAATTTTGAATCAATAGTTTAACTTAACATAACTTTAAATTTTGCAAGAAAAATTCATTCATTTCTATACTTATATAATATATGTATATTACTACATTTAAAAAATTTTAGTGTTATTTCTTCTTCTTGAAATCCGATAAATTAGAAACGCTGGACCTTTTGCCATATACAGATTTAATTTCACAAATTCCTTGCTGAATGAAAGTCCAAACTGGCTCAGAATTTTGAAAATACTTAAAACATGAAGCAATTCAAAATTGTTCCTTCTTCATTTAAAGTTGAAGATAATTCATAATATAAACCTTAAACCTTGTGAATTTGTCTTTAAAAGAAAAAAAAGTAAATGAAAATGTTTATTTATTTAGTACAGGTAATAATTAATTATCTTTTTTGAAACGTTTTTAAAATATTTACTAAAGCAGGTCAAAAACGATCCTGCATAATATATCAAGAACTCAAAAATTTAAGCAACGTCGAAAAAAAATTAACTAAGTAAAAAATTTTAATTTTTTAAACGTTAAAAGCTAAAAAATGTATGGTTATAAGTAAAAAAATTTCAAACTTACCAAAATTTTCGCCAATGCATATGATTAAAGGCTGATTTTTTTTATTTTTTTTATTATTTCTTTCAATAAATAAGCATATATCTATAATTACATTAACTTTTATTAAAATTTTAATTATTTATTTACTAAAATTTTTATTATTTAATTGAAGCATAAATGTTATACAAAATTACAAACCTTTAATTTTTTTCACTTTAAAAAAAACACAGCACAAAAATTGTATGCAACACTACTTAACTCGATCAAGTGCACTGATAAACTAACATTTTCTCTTAATTTTTTTTTGCGCGTCTTAAAACAGTTGGATATTTGCGTTGACAGGTGCCATTATTTTAGGAAACGTTTTGGCCTTTTTTAGCAACACTCCAAAAAATTTGGTAATGCGTACCATATTTTGCGCGTCACTGTTGTTTTCCCAATATTTTGGGAAAGAATACCAATATTTTTGGTTGGTAGTACGAAAATTCAATGAATTAAAGCTAGTAAATTTTGTAATGTACACTAAGCTGTGTACCAAAAGTATTGCCGTATGGTTTAAAATCAAATATGTAAGAATAAAATAACTAAGATGTTCATTTAATTTATATTGCTTGTTCAGGTTTTATTAATTAAATTGAAGTTAATTCCCTATTCAAAGACATTGTAAATAAACTTAACTTGCTAAGTGGATACATAAACTTTGTAATATGATACAACATAATCTGACAAAATTATGTAATTCTGTGAAATTGTAATATTTTGGTAGGAGGTAAAGCAAAGCGGTTTGATGTTGTTTTATTTTACTAATTTCAATTAACTTGGGATACTCAGAAGCTGAGGGTAATTTTTTACCTTTTTTTGACATATTCTTTCATATTTTCCCACATATTGCAAATAAATGAAGCATCTTTGATATTCTATATAAATTTTTTTCCCGTTTATATGGCAGCTTTAAGCCTATTCGAAGTCTATTTTATGTTTATATAAACTTTGCTCGATTTGAAGCTAGCTTCGCTCAAGTTTATCAAAAACTTTGCTTTCTTGACTTGAAATGTTAATAATAACTTGAAATATAATAAATAAAAGTCAAGTTCAAACTGCCGTATAAGCGATATAATTCTTAATTCATTTTATTGTTAAAATGAGTGCCTTTTATTTTAAGTATAAAAATCTGCTGTGTTATGCTTAAAAATGACGAAATTTAATGTCAAAAATTGACTTTAAAAGTCTATGAAGACTTTTCGACTTCAAAAATAATAAATATGTGTATGCTTTTTACTTACAATATATATAAGTGTTTTGAATTGAATATAAAGCCTACAAAAGATTTCAAATAAAGTGGAAGCTGTCATATTTTTCAATATTTTTACGATATTGAAATTCTTTTCAATAATGCAAAATGTTTCAAAAACAAACAAATTTAAACTTTCTTGCGAACTAAGGGTACAAAAGAATTCTAAATTTTTTTTTGTTTTTAAATATTTTAATTCTTATTTCTGCATTTTTATTTTTTATCGTCATTATATGTTTTCATTATTGTGATCTTTGTCATAAAAACTGTAGGAATTGTTTTCTTTTATTTTGATATTTTTTCAAAAAACCACAGGTATGATTTTCGTAAGAATTGCATCACTCATTTCATTTTTACTATGGAAAAAAAGCTATAATTAGTACCTGCCCCTAAAGTTTAAATAGCGAGTGCCGAAATATGTTTGAAATGTGGTTAAAAAAATAAGAACAAATAAAAAAATGAGAAAGTTTTAGCGACCCAAAAAATTTAGTGTTCATTCCAAATGAAATTAATATTACTTTCTAAAATAAAACGTATTTTCTAAAAAAAATTATTATTCACAACAAATTAAAATAGTATTATATCCAAAACAATTTTTGGATTTATTACTGATGAAAAAACATGTGTTTTTGGTACATTATCCCAAAGTTTTTAGAGTTGAGTGCGGAAAATAATGGGCTTTGTTGCAACAAAAAATTGTAACTGATTCCAAAAAAAATTGTATTAACACCACAAGCAGAACGACAGATTTCCCAAAAATATTGGAAACCAGTCCCACAGCAAAAAAGAAATAATGCTAAAATAATAGTACTCAAAACCGTTATGCAAGTTTACTTTTATTTTAGGAACATGTGTTTAAAACTATGGCAGTGAGTGCAAAAATTAGAAATCTACAATATTTTTTTAAGATTCGTTTTAAAAAAAATTTGTAATCGTTCCTAAATTTTGAATCCTATATTTTTTTGGAATATTTCCCAACCACTTTTTTTTCCGTGTATGTTCCAAAAAAGCCTTTACATCAACAATTAATAAATATATAAAAAATTTGTAAAAGAAACAAAAAAGTGTTTATCTAAACAAAAGTGTTAGTCGAAAATTATGTAATTTAGGTAAAAAAAAACATGTAAAATACCATAAGCACACTTAGGATTGAAGAATCATTATTATTTTGAAATATAAATGAATACATACATATATAATTTTAAATACCAAAACAACAGTAGTGGTAAATCAATAAAGTTGGGACGATCCAACAGTTTTTAAAGTAGTATTTTCCCTTTAAAAAGTGAAAATACTTTTTTTCAATCATTATTTAAATTACTGTATTATTAAATACTTTAATGAAATATAATTTAATAACATTATAATTTAAATTACTATATACGAAAATATGTGAAAGATTGCATGAATTTGTGATGAGGCAAAAAACAATTTAAGATATTAACATAATGCTTGAGTTCAAGGGTTAACTACGTGCTTTAAAAAAATAATTATACATTTTGATGGCATGGACTTTACCTTTAGCACTTATAGAATTTTAGAAAAGTTGCAGTTTCGAAAAATATATTAATATCTATGATACTTCAATATTAAAAATTTGCAAAAAACTGGTCTTATAGATAAGGATTAATTTTAGCGGTCATTTTATATTTTTAAATATTTTTAAATTTCGCTATGCTAAGATAGAACAAGCGCAACATTACTTTTGCAGAATTTTAAAATTTTTTGAGCTTTTTTGTCAAAAATGGCATTTTAATGAATTTGAGGAGCTATCACTTTCAAATGGGGGAAATAGATAAAATGCAAAAAGTTCCTAGCAAAGATCTATTTATATATAAAATTTCAGTTTTATATCTTCAAGGATGCAGAGGATTTTGTAAACGGGTCCACGGACGGTTGCACGGTCAGAATGAAACTAATAAGTATTTTTTTTTTTTTTTTTTTTTGGAAAAGTGCTAAAAATCACTGATTTATTAAATAAATACTCCTTATTTTGTTTTCTTATTTTTAATATTGATATTTTTTCATAGTTACTTAATCATCATATTTTAAATATACAAAAAAGATCACATAAAAAATAAAATAAACATTTTGAATTTATATAACAAACAGAAAAAGGTTTGCAAGCAGTAGGCTAACATAAACTATTACAAATAAATTAAAAAAAAAAAATTAAATAAGATTTTTTATAATAAGCTGCAGCGCTGTGTAGCTTTGTGGGTTAAGACTATGCAGCTCTTAGTGAGCCAAAATTATTATTGACGTTAAATTTAAAACTATATTTCGTTACTATTATTTTTGTCCAAAATTTAAGGATTTATTTTAATATGGAATTATTGTAATCTTATTACGTTTACATTAATTTTAGTTCTTTTATTTCATAATTGTTTATATCAAATATTCGCATTCTTTTTTATCAAAATTTCTTCCCTATTCGAGTTTTTAACATGATTTTAATTTTTATGTAATCTCTTTACAATATTTCTTCTTAAGTTTTTTATTAATTTAAATTAACAATAGCTTTAGTTTTCGAGAAATAATTTTGGTTTACTATCAAATTTACTACCTATTATAAATTTTTTGTGTTGAATATAGAGCGCTATTCCGATCGTTGAACTTGATAATGTAAATAACATTGTTTAATTAAATTTGTTACGTGTATTGTTGTAAGAACTATTTGTTTTTTCAATAAGAAAATAGCAGCACTTACTATTTCGTTTAATATAGAAAGAGCTCCCGTAACTTCAAATTTATATTGCAGTGCTGCAAATATGAACAATTTTTAATAAATTTGTAGATAAAATCTGAGCAAATTTTTTAATGATTAAAAATGTTTTAATTTAACATTTGCCAAAATATGTACATAAGTCGGTAATTAGTTTTCTCCTAAATTTTTAATAGATCTATGCTTTGAACATCAATTTCGGATGTAGTTAACTTAATTTCCCTGCACTCTGCAATGATATTAGCAGATATTAGTTTAGCCATGATATAAAAGCATCAGCTAATTTCGAGTGAATATTATAACAGGCATCTAATATAGAATATTGTAATATAATTTAACTCCAATAAAATATCTTTCAAGAAATTTCTATTATTGAGATCGCTTTTTGATACAAATATAGATTTTTCTGTATTTTTAGCACTTTTCCAAAATATTTTTGGAAAAAAGTGCTTATTAGTTTCACTCTGTCCGTCGGTCTGTCCATCCGTCCGTCCATCCGTGGATATGTTTACAAAACTTCTACACCCTTGAAGATAGGAAACTGAAATTGAATGCGTATATCTTGAGTAGAAACCTATTTCCTTAGAACTAAATTTTTACCTATCTCTACCCCTCTAGAAGTTATAGACCCCGAAACATTAAAAATTGCCTTTTTTAAACTATTTGTTTCAGTGAAACCATAAGTATTTTTCAAATTTTGTAAACGCACTATAATTAACCTTTAAAAAATACAAAATGGCCGTTCAAATCAACCGTTATTTAAAATCCGTTTTTTCCAAATTTTTGATGTCGTTTTTCTTCTAGATCCCCGGCTGTAGGAGCCTAAAATTGTTGCTCAGCAGCTGTTAGACACTACTTTAATCACTAATAGTTTATTTCGTTAAAAGAAAATTTTTTTCCTTTTCACTCTCTCTCAAGTTATCGCCTCGTGAAATTTGTAAAATTTGAATTTTTGACGCCTTATATTTTCAAAACGGCAAATTTTCTCAAATTTCTATAAAGGCAGAAAGGACGGTAAATTCCATGATACTAAAAAGTAAAATTATTTTTCTTAACTTACACAATTAACTCTTAAAATCGAGCATTATGTTAACCTCTATTTATTTTAATTTTTGCTTTATTTAGTCTTTTAAGACTGCATTAATCGTTCATCCTAAATATATGCAATCCTAGTAACAGTTTCATTAAAAAAAAACTTAAATAGTATGGTATGTATATATAATCCATTCACTTGTCGAAAAGAAAAGTGCTACAATACAAACAATTGGTTTGATCCAACTTTATTATACGAGTACATACCATTAATTTTTTTTTAAAAATTCTTCTAACGAAATAAATTATTTATAAGCGTCGAAAAGCCACTAAAATTTCAGACTATTAAAACTTTCCTTTAAACGACAAAATGAAACTATTTTTTGATTTTGAAGAAGAAGAGTTAAATAGCAAAAATTGAAATATTTCAGGTAAAAAACAAATAAAGTCAACAATCTGCTTTTTTAGTAAGCTCGCTACAGCAATCCGTAGTAAGGAAATCTGCACCTTAGCCTCTATTTATTTTACTTACTATTATCCGTTTATTTTTTATACATTAGCATCTTTCTTCAATAAATTTTGCATCAACACCACTCATCAAATTTTGCGCCATCAGAGAAAATTGCTTTGTGTGATGTTCTCTATCAAATCTATTTGCCAAATTTCAGTAACATTTCTAGAACATTGGTCAACTTAGGTTTTGCGAACATTAAATGATCTTGAAAAGGCTTCTTTTATTACCCACTAACTTCACATATAATTACCAGCTTTCAGAAATATTTCAGAAACCTATAACATCAGCTTTTATTAAAACTTTTTCTTTGTTACAAATGCTAATATTGTTTATCTGCATGTTTTTTTAAATTTGTTCCACGCATTGCAAAATATTTTTTTAATTTATTCCAGTAACTTAATTTTTTTAAAGATGTAAAACATTTTAGTCAACTTCTGAACTCTGCGATACTATATATAAATTTCAATATTTTGTAAAAGAGACTTCATAAAACCTTAATTTTTTTAAATAGAAGGTTAAATTCATAGTAGATGGAGATGGAATTTTTTTCAAACAAGTAAACTTTTTTTTAATTAGAGAGAATAAGTTTTATTTTTTTTAGAAAAATATTAGAAATTCTTGTTTTTGAAATAAATACAAGTAAAAACGTTTCAGTTGGTTTAAACCGACTGAATTATACCCTGCACCTTTCATTGTTTTAAAGCGATTACTGGAACCTGCGAAACCATTCTACAGAAACTTCACGGATATGCCCGTCCTATAATTGGGAACACGACTGCCAAGTTTCATAAATCTGACTTTATTATATTTCAAAATATTTAAAATAAGCTTTTGGAGTTGTATGGGAGCTACTGGAACCTGTAAAGAAATTTTACCAAAACTTCCGAAATGTATCTGAACTATAATGGGACACACGACCGCTAAGTTTCATGAATCTGACTTTATTATTTTTCTAACTATTTAAAATTAGATTTTGTGGCAGCTATCCTAACGCGTTTTCTGAATTGGTCTAGTTACAATAAGGTTCGTCCTTGGCACAAAAGAAACAACTTGTGAAAATTTGGTGTTGATTGTATTATTCGTTTTGGAGTTATCGTGCGATCCGTCCATCCGAATGACGGACATGCCTAAATCAACACAAAATTTTACGCTGAGCAAGAATATATATATATATATATATGTCCATACCGCAAATGATTCCTTCAAGTAGTTACAAACCCCGTACCAACCTTGATATACCCTTCACGAAGGTGGAGGGTGGAGTATTTATTTCTGCTAATGAAATAAAATATTTATGAATTTCTAAGAGCTACTAAAATTTCAAACTATAACAACCTGAGGTATAGAAGAAAAACGACATCAAAAATTTAGAAACAACAGATTTTAGATAACGATGAATTTTATAGGCCATTTTATTTTCGCAAATTTCACAAGTAGTATGCCGTGGTAAGAGAAGCCAGCTGCCACTTTTCTGTCTTTGCAAAATTTAAAAACAGTTTCTGGTTTTCCTGCAATATTTACTTAAAAAATGGCTTTTTAGGGTTTTTGGGACTATAACTTTTAGAGGAAGGAGGTAAGCTTTTTTATTCGAAAGCTTCTTTATTCCAAAGATTTTTTTATTCGAAAGCTTCTTTATATTCAGGAAGGGTAATATTTTTTTATTCTCTTTTCAGTTAAAACGTTAAAAGTTTCGCAATTTTAACTTAGTCCTTCACAACGTCCTATAACATCCAATTAATCTCAAAAAGCTTTTAATTTCCCTAGATGTTTTAGGAATTGGAAATTTATTTATCGTTTCAATCTTATTGGGATTGGGCTTTATGCCCTTAGTCGTGATAATGAGGGCCAGAAACTCAGTTTCTTTTTCGTAAATTCACTTGTATCCAACTGAATTTTTAAATTCGCGCTGTTAATTTTATTCAATATTTTGGAGACATTATAAAATGCTCCTCTTTACTAGTGCAGAATATGGCAAACTTGTTGTAAAATTAAAATAAAATCTTGATGGAAGTAACATTAAGTCTTACTAGAGAAAATGACTACCGTCAGTGAATGATAAATCAATTGTTTGATCAATTTAAAAAAGTTACAAACCGTATTTAAAAGCAATTGAAGTATTGTCTGTAAAAGTAAAAGAAGTATTGGCCTGAAAAAGTTGAAATTTATCGAATGAATATGATATCATTAGCTTACCTTCCAGTTTTCGTAATTATCATTTCTGTTCCTAGTTCATGAAATTTATCCCATAATTCTTTTGTTTCCAAGTGACATTGTACCGGTTTTAAATCGTCACAGTTGCATGAACCTTGTATTTGTGGACGTGACTATTGCCCATTTTTTAACAATTTTCCAAGTAACCAATTATATTTAGATGTTGCAACGATCCGAGAAGAAAAGAAAAACGTATATATTAGATAAATAAGAGATGTTCCACTAAAAATTACTTTTTTCGTTTTTAATTTTTCTGTTGTAGTAGAAGAAGTAGTTGAGCTACTATTTGATGTACTAGTAGTAGGAGTATTGTTATCTAGCTTTGTATTATTGTTGAAGTTGTTTACCTGAACTGGTTCCGGTGTTAATCTATCGCATTCCGACTCAGAAGGCGATGTAGGTGACGCACAGGATACACTATCTTTAATGCTATTATTATTATTATTATTATTATTATTGTTATTATTGTTATTATTATTATTATTATTATTATGATTATTATTATTATTATTATTGTTGCTGTTCGTGTTGTTGTTATTATTATTATTATTATTATTATTATTATTACTATTACTATTATTATTAGTGCTATTATTATTGTTATTGTTACTATTTAATTGATTTTGACTGTGTCTGCAGTTACGTTGAGGCGCTTCGGAATCACTACATTGTTCCACGTCTACATCGACATCGTCATCGACTTCTGGATAACGATCTACAGACAGAGGACCTTAAAATAAAAAATTTCAAAGAATGCGAGTGTAAGATGTTAATATATTTAAGAGTAATTTTATATAATACATTGTGTTAATCCAAAATTTTTAAAAAATAATATCCATACTAAAAATATTTTCACAAAAAAAAAGTTCACCATCATTTGCGGATAGTATAGAAAATACCATCGTGCTTTTTTCTCTCGAATAAGCTTTGCTGATACATTTTTAACAGGAAAAAAGAAGGAAAAAATTAATTATTTAGCAAAATTTTAGACTGCCTTTAGAACAAAAAATATTTTCCGGATTTTATATAAGTATATAAAATTCGAGTAAAACTGAAGGGCTAAAATATAATTAAAAAGGAATGAAAGTCAAAAAATAGCAAAGACACTAAAAAGAGCATCAATTGAACTATTCAAATGTTCTAATGATACCTTTTTATACCCTGCACTTCGTGAAGGGTATATTAACTTTGGTATGGAGTTTGTATACTTGAAGGAGTCATCTGCGGTATGGACATATATATATATTCTTGCTCAGCGTAAAATTCTGCGTCGATTTAGACATGTCCGTCTCTCCGTCCGTCCGTCCGTCCGTCCGTCCGATCGCACGATAACTCAAAAACGAATAATGCAATCGACACCAAACTTTCACAAGTTTTTTCTTTTGTGCCAAGGACGAGCCCTATTGTTATTGGACTAATTCGGACAACGGGTTCGGGTAGCTGCCATACAACTCAAAGAGTTTATTTTAAATATTTCAAAAACTAATAAAGGTATAAATATAAAATTTTGTATACATGTGTCCAATTATATTCTACACATGTTCTAAAAATTATAATGGGATAGCTGCACCGGTTCGGGTGGCTGCCATACAACTCCAAAAGCAAATTTTAAATATTTTGAAGAAATATAAAGTCAGATTCATGAAACTTAGCAGTCATGTGTCCAATTATAGGTCAAATATATTTCTGAAGTTTTAGAGGAATCGCTTGACAGGTTCGGGTACCTGCCATACAACTCCAGAAGCTAATTTTAAATATTTGGAAAAATAATAAAGTCAGATTCATGAAACTTGGCAATCATGTGTCCAATTATGGCTCAAATATATTTCTGAAGTTTTGGTGGAATTGCTCGACAGGTTCGAGTAGCTCCCATACAAGTCTAAAAGCTTATTTTAAATATTTGGAAAAATAATAAAGTCAAATTCATGAGACTTGGCAGTCGTGTGTCCAATTATAGGTCCGACATATTTCTAAAGCTTTGGTGCGATTTCTTGGCAGGTTCGAGTAGCTCCCATGCAAGTCTAAAAGCTTATTCTTAATATTTGGAAAAATAATAGAGTCAGATTCATGAAACTTGGCAGTTGTATGTCCGATTATAGATCAGATATATTTGTGAAGTTTTGATGGAATTGCTTGACAGGTTCAGGTACTTGCCATAAAACTCCAAAAGCTTATTCTAAATATTTGGAAAAATAATAAAGTCAGATTCATGAAACTTGGCAGTCGGATGTCCAATTATAGGTCAGACATGTCCGTGAAGTTTCTATAGAATGATTTTAGAGGTTCAAGTAATTGCTACACAATAACGAATGGTGCAGGGTATAATTCAATCGGTTTATACCGACTGAAACGTTTTTACTTGTTTTGCATATACTTTAACAAAAGCGATTTAAGAACCACCTATCTATAATTAATCCAATCTTGTAATAATTCTGCTGAAAGCTTACCAATAAAAATTTTGTGCTAGACAAAAATTTAAAAGGTTTGATTTTACTCTTTTATTTTCTGAACCGATGTTAAAAATTACAAATATGTAAAAAAAATGAAACAGAACAGAAAAAATCATATTAATTTCATTACTTAAATCTTATTCTTTATACATATGTAGGTAGAAAAAGGCGATTGAAAATGCTTTTTTACGCTAATGTATTATTGAAATATTTTTTATACGAAGAGCTATGAAATAAATTGAAATGACAATAATGTATGTATATGTTATATAAACGTTTCATATTAGATTTTATTTTAAAAATAGCAAATTCAAACTTCCGAATTTTCGTTTCTATTTCTTATCGTAGATTGTTATAATGGATGGAAATTATAGTGCTACAATAGAATAAAAGCTTCTCTTTATTTCCATATATAGAAATAAAGAGAAGCTTTTAGTTAACATACCTAAAAAAACGTGAATTTGGATTTTAGTAGAGTTTCATTTTGTGGTGTCCGAATTAAACGAAAAGCTCGTCAGTAGCTTCTGGTAACAACCAGAACTCAAATATTAAATTTTAAAAATTCCGAAGATATGGTGAAAAATGTAAATTCGGCCAACAGATCAGTTTGCGAGCCTTAATTTTTCCAAAAAAATTTATAAATTTATTGTTTTAACACTTCGAATTTAAATATTAAATTTCAATGAAATCGGTTGATTATTTCTCTTTATAAACGTCCAGTTGTTGACACCTGATTTCTTCCAAATGTTAGGAGTATTCGCATGTGGTCGAATGAAGCTTATATATGAAATTTTAAGTACATCTGCTAAACATTTTCTTCTAAATGACAAAAAATGTAAAGCAGATCCGCTAAACAGTCCACTTCCCGAGCCCTAATATATTCCAAAAGTTGATCAATCCGTAGTTGAAATATAAAATATATAAAATTTCATCAAAATCCGCTCAACCGAACTTGAGCGACAGATTGCTAAAATTAGTTTATTTACACTTCCCTACTATGAAAAAGTGCATTCCCACCGAAAACTGGTTGTTGCTTTTTTTCTTAGAAAACTATGCCGCGCTGGTACAAAAAGTAACCAAAGAAGATTCTGCTATTTTTTTTATAAAATTAGTGCACTTCATTAAAAAATTATAAAATATTTAATAATAAGTGCCAAAAAAAATATTATTTTATAAAAACTTATAAAAAAATTTTAACAAGTGAATAAAAATAAAATAATTTGTTGAAAAAGAAAAAGGTGTACAGTAATAAATTGCTATTCCCATTTGCAAAAACAAAATATAGTTTTTTACACCACATAAATGACTGCATTATTCATTTCCATTACTAAAAGAAATATTTATTCAATAGTGCTTTGATTAATTCATAATTTGTAATTTTATTCAGTTTGTAATTTTGATCTTCATACTCGTAAGAACGTGTGTTGGAGGGGTATGCTAAATTTGCCTTACCGTTTGTAACACCAAAACATAATTGTCTGAGATATGAACTCAAGTAAACAACTTCAAAATTTATTTGGCTATATCTCAGAAACTATAAAAGCTGTGGTATTGAAATTTCATATCTTAGTAGGGTTAATGTGTCCAATAAAACTCGTTGAAATTGCTCAGCTCCTTTTAGTAGCTGCCATACAACTTCAAAAGTTATTTGTCTGAATCTCAAAAACCTCAAAAACTGCGGTATTGAAATTTCACTCAAGTGAATATATTAGTAGGGCCAATGTGTTTGATAAAAGTCGTTGAAATTGTTTAGCTCCTTTTGGTAACTGCCATGCAACTTCAAAGTGATTTGGCTATATCTCAGAAACTATAAGGGCTATGGTATTGAAATTTCGCACAAGCAAATATATTAGTAGGACTTACGTGTTTGATAAAAGTCGTTGAAATTGCTTGGCACCTTCTGGTAACTGCCATACAACTTCAAAAGTTATTTTTCTGTACCTCAGAAACTATAAAAGCCGAGGTATTGAAATTTCACACAAGCGAATATATTATTAGGGCTAATGTGCCTGATAGAAGTGGTTGAAATAGATGGGCTCCTTCTGGCAGCTGCCATACAACTACAAAAGTTATTTAGCTATATCTCAGAAACTATAAGAGCTATGGTATTGAAATTTCACACAAGCGAATATATTAGTAGCGCTAATGTGTCCAATAAAGCTTGTTTAAATTGCTTGGCTCCTTCTGGTAATTGCCATACAACTGCAAAAGTTATTTGTCTGGTATGGAAATTTCACACAAACGAATATATTAGTAAAACTAATGTTCCTGATAGAAGTCGTTGAAATAGATGGGCTCCTTCTGGTTGCTGCCATACAACTTCAAAAGTTATTTGGCTATATCTCAGAAACTATATGGGTTATGGTATTGAAATTTCGCTCAAGCAAATATATTAGAAGGGCTAATGTGTCCAATAAAACTCATTGAAATTGCTTGGCTCCTTCTGGTAGCTGACATACAACTTCAAAAGTTATTTGGCTACATCTCAGAAACTGTATAAGCTGTGGTATTGAAATTTCATACAAGCTAATAATATAAGTAGGGCCAATGTGTTTGATAAAAGTTGTTAAGATTTCTTGACTCCTTGTGGTAGCTACTATACAACTTGAAAATTATTTGGCAATATCTCAGAAAATATTGGAGCTATAATATAAAAATTACGTGAAAACAAGAGTGTTATTAGTGCTGTTATATAGTCTTAGTCAGCTATGATATATTTAGCTGCACATACTCGTAAAATAAGAAATTCGTACGGATATCAAAGAGTTTCTCTATTTATCTCGTTTTATTTAAAGTACATGAGGTTTCATGTAAAAAATATTATTTTAAGTTTAAGTTTTTATTATGATACTTTTAATTCGAATTTATACTTTAATTTGTTTATAATTTATGTTTAAAGTTTCTGCTTTGTTTTTCCGATTTTTATTGTATTCGTACGGTAATAAATTGTTTTTTTTTTTTATGAAATATAGGAAATGGCTCCCTTTTTTGAGTATATCAGCTCCCCATTCAAAAAATCAAACCACAGCCCTGATATTAATACATTTTATGTTATGTATGTCGTATTCGTAAAATCTTATCGTACAAAAAGTATACAGACAAATTTGCTCACAAATATTATATTTTTTACCGACCGTATTGTGTAAACAATAGGTAGGTTATGTGATGGCAACAAATTTTGCATATCAAGTTTTCGGTGGGAATGCACTTCTCCATAGTAGGGAAATGTAAGTAAACTATTTTTAGCAACCAATCGGTCCGTCGGTCTGTCGGTCTGTCGGTCTGATAAATCAGCAACTGGACGTTTACTACGGGCCAAATATACATTTTTGCGTATATAAATGGATATAATTGACCGATTTCATTGAAATTTAATACTTGAATTCCACGTATTAAAACAATGAACATATAAATTTTTTGGAAAGATCAGGGCACGAAAACTGATTTGCGGGCCGATTTTACATTTTTCACCATATCTACGGAACGAATTGATGGAATTTCTTGAAATTTAATATTTGAGTTCTGGTTAACTGGCGAGCATTTCTGGGAATTCGGGTTGGATGCGAAACTCTGCTAAAAGCCAAATTTACATTTTTCTAGGTATGTTAACTATAAGCTTACTAATGTCCTAAAAATTGGAAAGAAGTATTTAAAAGACATTTTTATAATATTCTGTAACCCTTCCACTTAACTAGACAGATCTTTATTAAAACAAAAGAGCGCAATTACAAGAGTTATTAATTGTTGTAATGAGAGTTAATCTTCCATTAAAAATGTTTTTAAAGCATATAACTCTCATACCAAAACTAGTATGAGAGTTACAAAAAATTCTCACAAGCCATTTATAACAGAGTTATTAGAAAGAAAAAGCAATACCTTGTAGAATAAAGGTATCAGTCTTATTTCGAACTTTATAAAAAATATATCTATTCCGCTTTTAATAATTATTTTTTCAACAAAAATTAAACAAAATATACATTATGTTTATGTATATGATATGTTATAAATAAATATTTGTATTCAAAAATTTAATATTATAAAATTATAAACGTTCTTGTAAGTAATATGAAAATTAAAGTTTTCCACATTAACTATACCTAAAGATCAATAATTGAATTTTGAGAATAATATCAAAATACGCAGAAGATCAGAGGGTGAACATTACTTGGATTATAACTAATTTATCGATTATAACTAATTTTTTTATCAATTTGATCCTCGTAGACACGATATTCCTGAAAATTTTGTAAATATTTTGTGGAGCAAAAAAGGTAATGCAAATGTTTTTCATTTTGGAAAAGAAAAAGTACATGTTAATAATGCATAATACTGCGTAATTAAGATTAAAAAAATTTGTTTTTGTTTGAAAAATACTTTGTTTTAGCTAATTTTCTAAGGTTTTGGCCTCAGTTTTCGCCTGATAGTTAAATGTTATTTCTAAAATTTTTTCCACACTATGTTATATTAAAATGAAGGTCAGAATATAGGGCTCGTCTTCCTGCAAAAAAATGATAGGTTGATAATGTGGAATTATGAGTAAATGACGGTTAAACGAAAATTTAAAAAAAAAAAATTTTAACAAATTTTGAATTTGCACTTGCATATCTCTGAGACTATATCTGAGGCATATCTCTGAGTTATAAATAAAAATGTGAAAATAAACCGGTTTTGCATGTTCTAAGTTTGAGGCCCCATAACTCGAGAACAAGGGCCCAGAAAGAAAAATGTCACTAGGTATTTTTTGTTCGTCTGCATGTGTTCTATCACCCTGCTTCGGGAATACCATTGTGTCCCGGACACCCTGTATATATATAAATTTTTATATTTTGCAAGTTAACTGCAACCTTATTTAGTTTTAAATTGTTCCTTCGTACATTAAATTGATCATTTATGTATTATGGTATATATATTCATGTCTCAATTTTATTTCAATATTTTCGAATATAATATTTGCATTCAGTACGATCCGTACTAGGGGTTTCTAGTCTATATTACATTTTGAGAAGCTTCATAATTTTCGTGATAATATAGCAAAATAGCAGTATAAAAAAATTATTTTGTTCATTTTTCTTTTTTTTAATGAAGTGGTTATACTAACCACTTCATTTATAGTATACGCACTGCCCTAGTTAGTATATGGCCACTCCAAAACCGCATTAAAAAATTTTTCCCAAAATGCTACAACCGGATCAACTTCGATATAATTCACATGTTTTTATACCCTGCACTTCGTGAAGGGTATATTAACTTTGGTGTGGAGTTTGTAACTACTTGAAGGAGTCATCTGCGGTATGGACATATACCTATATTCTTGCTCAGCGCAAAATTCTGCGTCGATTTAGACATGTCCGTCTATCCGTCCGTCCGTCCGATCGCACGATAACTCAAAAACAAGTTTTTTCTTTTGTGCCAAGCTCGAGCTCTATTGTTATTGAACTAATTCGGACAACGGGTTTGGGTAGCTGCCATACAACTCAAAGAGTTTATTTTAAGTATTTCAAAAACTAATAAAGCTATAAATATAAAATTTTGTATACATGTGTCCAATTATATTCTACACATGCTCCAAAAATTATAATGGGGTAGCTACACCGGTTCGGGTGGCTGCCATACAACTGCAACAGCAAATTTTTCATATTCGGAAAAATAATAAAGTCAGATTCATGAAACTTGGCAGTCATGTGTCCAATTATAGGTCAAATATATTTCTGAAGTTTTAGAGGCATTGCTTGACAGGTTCGGGTACCTGCCATACAACTCCAAAAGCATTTTTTATATATTTGGAAAAATAATAAAGTCAGATTCATGAAACTTGGCATTTGTGTGTCGAGTTATAGGTCAGATATATTTCTTAACTTTTGGTAGAATTACTTGACAGGTTCGAGTAGCTCCCATACAAGTCTAAAAGCTTATTTTAAATATTTGGAAAAATAATAAAGTCAGATTCATAAGCTTTGGCAGTCGTGTCTCCAATTATAGGTCAGACATTTCTGAAGTTTTGATGAAATTGCTTGACAGGTTCGGGTACTTGCCATACAACTCCAAAGGCTTATTTTAAATATTTGGAAAAATAATAAAGTCAGATTCATGAAACTTGGCAGTTGTGTGTCTGATTATAGATCAGATGTATTTCTGAAGTTTTGGTGGGATATCTTGACAGGTTCTAGTAGCTCCCATACAAGTCTAAAAGCTTATTCTTAATATTTGGGAAAATAATAAAGTCAAATTCATGAAAATTGGCAGTTGTGTGTCCGATGGAATTGCTTTACAGGTTCAGGTACGTGCCATAAAAGTCCAAAAGCTAATTCTAAATATTTGGAAAAATTATAAAGTCAGATTCATGAAATTTGGCAGTCGGATGTCCAATTATAGGTCAGACATATCCGTGATGTTTCTATAGACTGTTTTCACAGGTTCGAGTAATTGCTATACAATAACGAAAGGTGCAGGGTATAATTCAATCGATTTATACCGACTGAAACGTTTTTACTTGTTTATTTTTATTTCCGTATACACTCAATCCTCGCTTAACGGAAGGTTATACTGAATTTCGGTTTTACAAAATTCAAAAATTAAAACAAAGTCTCATAAATTACAATTTTTGTAAAAAAAACTTATTTTTGGATTTTTTTTGTTTAAATATACATACATATATGTTAAATATTATGATACATAAAAACCATTGTGATTATGTATATATATGTACTCTAATGTTTTATCAGAATGATAAAACATTAATTATTGATAATTAGCACTTTAAATAATGATCAGAGCAAAATAATGCAAAGAATTTATGTATGTAATTGCTTTTTTTCCAAGAATTAAAATTTGTTGTCGATTCTTGTAATAATAACAAATAATAATGTTGTAATAATAACAAATTCCTACTATATTTTTTGATAATTAACAAGAAATATATATTACTATAAAGTTTAGGTAAAAAGTTATATGGTTGTAACGTAATGTAAGTAAAGAGATTCCATTTACGGAGTTTCGATTCGCTGCCAACATTTCCGGAATATATCAGCTCCGTAAAGCGAAATATGAGTGTGTTTTAAGAGAAATGAAGTTTAAGACATTTAATTGCTCTTTTTAGCACTTTTCCAAAAAATTTTTGGAAGAAAGTGCTTATTAGTTTCTCTCTGTCCGTCCGTCCGTCCGTCCGTCCGTCTGTCCATGTGTCTGTTTACAAAACTTCTACACCCTTGAAGATAGAAAGCTGAAATTTTGTATGTACATAGATCTTTACTAGAAACTTATTTCCGTTCAACAAAATTTTTACCTATCTCCCCCTCTCTAGAAGTTATACCCCCCCCAAAAACCCTAAAAATGGCCTTTTGTAACTATTTGTTGTAATGAAACCATAAGCATTTTTGAAATTTTACAAACGGAGAAAGGCAGCAGTTTTTCTTTCTCTAGCGCGGTATACTATAGTTAAACTTTAGAAAAAGAAAATGACTATTCAAATTTACCGTTACCTAAAGTCTTTTTTTTCCAAATTTTTGATTTCGTTTTTCTTCTAGACCCCAGCCTCTAGAAGCTTAAAATTTTAGGGTCTTTTAGACATTAACAAATAGTTCATTTTGTTGGAAGAAATTTTTTTCCATCTCCACCCCCTCTCAAGCTATCGCCTCTTGAAATTTGTAAAATTTGAATTTTTGACACCTTATGTTTCTGAAACCGCAAGTTTTTTCAAATTTCTATAAACACAAAAAGCTAACGGTAAATTCCATGACATTAAAAAATATAATCATTTTTCTAATAACTCACACAATTAAACCTTAAAATCGAGCAATTTGTTAACCCCACTTTATACTAATTTTTGCTTTTTTTTTTAAGACTGCATATTATATGCATCATCCTAAACATATGCAATTCTAGAAATGGTTTTGTATATGAATGAAAATAATTTTAATAGTGTGGTGGATATACAAAGACTGTCTTTAAAAGCAGAACTTTCACTTGTTGAAGGGAAAATGCTACAGTACAAACCATTGGTTTGACCCAACTTTATTTTAGATTTTATTTACTAAAATCGTCAAAACATATTTTTGCAAAATTATAGATCTTCAATAGCTAAAAGTTTTGCTTTTACTATATTTACTTTGCAGATTTTTTGGTTTAATCATATTGGTTATATAGCCAATATAATTAGTTATATAGGTTACATTAAATTGGATTATAACCAATAAATCAATGTATAATATTGATTTATTGGTTATATTATATTAGTTATGTATGTACAAAAATGTAACCAATAACAACAAATTATTATTTCTATGATTTTTTTCAAACTTGCATTATTTTTCAAGTGTGTAAAAAGAAAATTTTAACAATGCTTTAGAATTTTAAAAATGCTATGATTGTCGAATGTAGTTTTGTATCAATGTTTATTTCTTGCAGGTTTTAAAGTTTTTATTTGTCGAATACATTTTATATGAACTCTGAGTTAGCAAGAAATAATTGAAAACACCCAATTTAAAAAATTCCAATATAAGGATGTTTTCAGTAAAGTTTTGCAAGAAAAGAAAAAAATGCTTAGAGTTTCGTAGCCTAGTCTGAATCAATTGAATTTCTATAAATTTCAGAGAGCACATTCCCTTTTTTTACCGGCGTATTGTGTATACAATAGGTAGATTATGTGATGTCAACAAATTTTGCATATCGAGTTTTCGGTGGGTTCAACCATGGTACGGATTGATCAACTTTTGGGATATATCAGGCCGCGGGAACTTGACTTTTTAGCCTATTTCCATTTTTGACCATTTTGAAGAAAATATTTAACCGATTTACTTGAAATTTCATATATAAACTTGACTCGACTGTCCGCGAAAATTCCTAATTTTTAGAAGAAATCAGGCAACAACAACTGGACGTTTACTAAGGGCCAAATACTCATTTTTGTGTATATAAAGAGAAATAATCAACCAATTTCATTGAAATTTAATATTTGAATTAACCGTATTAAAACAATGAATATGTAAATTTTTTGGAAAGATCAGTGCTCGAAAACTGATTTGCGGGCCGATTTTACATTTTTCATCATATCCACAGAACAAATTGATGGAATTTCTTGAAATTTGATATTTGAGTTCCGGTTGTTACCAAAAATAACTGGCGAGCATTTCAAGCAATTCTGGTAGCACAAAGCGAAACTCTACTATGAGCCAAATTTACATTTTTCTAGGTATGTTAACTATAAGCTTACTAATGCCCTAAAAATTGGAAGGAAGTATTTAGCAGACATTTTTATAATATTCCGTAACACTTTCACTTTACTAGACAATACATAATGCGGTCGGTTATGTGCTGACCACATCAGATTTTTTTTTTTTCATCAAAGGAAGGAAGAAAGCATGAATGCCACTAACATGCCATTTCCTGGTAACCCATAGTTAGTTATGTGTTTTACCACAAAAACCTCTTCCTTATATTCTGATACTAGTCCCCTTAGACCAACCATCAAATTTTCTTTAATATAGATTGAAAGAAATTCAACGCTCACCGATTTGGTGAAGCGCATTTTATGCTAAATCAGAGGGCAAAGTCCTCTTTAGCCTTCTGGGAAAATCCCGAATGACAAGGAACCGAGAGGCCTAGACGTTGAAATGTTGCTCCAGACGAGCTCTATGTCTTGCCGCCCTTTCGTTGATTTCGTCAACTACGCTTTGAATCCTTAGATCTCTGTGCAAATCTCCTTTTCGCACATACCAAGGGGCATCCACCGTATTCCGCAAAACCCTATCCCCACATCTAGGCACATATCCCCACAACTAGATACCAAACCGGTTTAATAATTTGGTTATAGAGCAGGATCTTATTCTGAATCGGCAATCTTGACTTGCAACCTAGGAGCCAATACATTTCTTTATATTTTAGTTCTAGTTCTGCCTTTTTCTTCTTCACATGTTTTTTCCATTTTAGCTTAACATCCAGTGTCATTTCTAGATATTTTGCCGCATTTTCCTGCGCAACATTTACCTCATTTAAATTAACACGTGCGGGTTTACAAGAACTTTATTTGTAAAATTTACTTGTGCAAAATTAGTTTCATTTACTTTAATTTTCCATTTCTTGGTGCAAGCATAAAAACTTTCGCTTGCCTGCTGCAACTTTCTTGTGATGCTGCTGCCATAATTGCGGTTTCGTCAGCATATGTAGCCACAATTGTGCTTTCTATTTGAGGTACATCTCTTGTAAAGAGTAGATATAACATTGGACCCAAAATACTGCCCTGAGGCACACCTGCTCTTATTTCTCTAAGTGTGGAATAGTCCCCCTCCTGTTTTTAATCTGTCGGTTAAATAAGAAGAGAGTATATCTACATATTGCTTTGGTAATATTTTTTCTAACTTGTATATTAATGCTTCGTGCCAAACCTCGTCAAAAGCCTGTGCCACGACTACAAAAATCGTTGCACAAATTTGCTTTTTCTCTAGGGCTTTCTCAATAATATTTGTAATTCTATGAATTTGATCAGTAATTGAATGTCCGGCTCTAAACCCAAATTGGTGGTTCGGAATTAATGACCTCTCCTCAATTATAGGTCTCATTCTTTTTATTAATAACTTTTCAAAAAGTTTTGACAAATTTGGTAGCAAAGAAATTGGTCTACAGGACTAGGTCTCATATAAAGGTTAACATTCTTAAGAAAATTTATTTTGGAGGAAATTTCCCTTTTTATATCAAAACTAAACTCCAAAATTTATTCATATAAAAATCTTTTCAAGTATTCGTTAATTTATTACATCAGTTTTTCGTTTTAGTTGATGAAATTTGAAAATTTTGTCCTTTTAGCACTTTTCCAAAAATTGTTGAAAAAAGTACTTATTGCTTTTACTCTGTCCGTCCGCTGACTAGTTTCTAAAACTTCTGTACCCTTCAAGATAGAAAGCTGAAACTTATAGAGGTAAACTTCAAAGACCCCTGTTTTTCACTTTATACTGGTTGTTGAAGAGCTATCAATTCTAGCTCTTTAATATTTCAAATTAAAAATAATATACTCAAAAAAAAAACGGTTGATGCAGTTGCAACCAACAATATTGTGCATGAAGAAATTTTTTAATAGTGCTTACTATGGCTTCTATATGAAAATTTTTACACGTGAAATTGATTTTTACTGTCGGTCTGTGTGTGCACGCGTGTATCTCAAGTTCGGCTTTTATTCAATTGATAGCGGGCCTGTTTTACATTTTTGAACATTTTAAAAAAAATACTCGACAGATTTACCTGAAATTTTATACATAAACTCAGCTTGACCGTCCGCGAAAACTCCTATGTTTTGGAAGAAGAGGCGTCGGCAACTGGGCGTTTACTACGGGCCAAATATACATTTTTGTGTATATAAAGAGAAATAATCAACCGATTTCATTGAAATTTAATATATAAATCCCTCGTATCAAAACAATGAACATATAAATTTTTTTGAAAGATCAGGGCTCGAAAGCTGATTTGCGAGCCGATTTTACATTTTTTACCATTTTGAAGAAAATATTCAACCAATTTACTTGAAATTTCATATATGAGCTTTGCTCGATCGTCCCTGAAAATTCCTAGTTTTTGGAACAAATCTGGCATCAGCAACTGGGCGTTCACTACGAACCAAATATATATATTTTTTTTTTTTTTTTTACTTATTCAATATCTAAAGAGAATCACTTAATATACTGATTCTCATTCTAAGACTATATAATGTCAAATTTGTAGATTTACAATGTAATATAAAATGATTGACTATCTCCTTAATATTAAATTTCATGAAAATGGTAGAAAAAATGGAAAAAAATAAAAAATAATTATATGTATACAAATCAAATATGTACAAGATTTTAAAAATTATAAAGATCACAAAAATAAGTAAGTACTTATGTGCGTAAGTATTAAGCAAAATTGATCTTATAATGAGATTATAATGAAAGATATATAAAACAAGAATTACTAATCAAAAATTATAAAATTAAAAACAAAATCAAAAAAATAAAAAAAAATAAAAAACTGAATTACGAATTTTTAACAATAATATGTTTTCCTATGGTGTCATACTGTAACTCTGTAGTGTTTTGTTGATTAACTCTTTTTTTAATTTAAATGCATCGAGTTCTTTTAAGTAATTATTAAGCTCGTTATATAGTTTTATGGCAATATACATAGAAGTTGATGTTCCAAACTGCGAGGTATTTTTGTTTACATGTAACAAATCTTTATATCTCGTATTTACTGAATGTACGTCACTTCTTTTTGTTAAAACGGCTGAAGAATGAATACTAAGGTACCTTAAATCATGGATATGAAGTAATAATTTTATTTTGAACAAATCATCTATAAGCAGAATATCATTAGCCTGATGAATGAATTTGGTTGGTTCTCTCCAATGGTAATTAAATAAATTCTTTAACGCTCTATTTTGGATTGTCTGGAGCATGCCAATTGTTTCTTTAGTAGCAGAACCTCATATTTTAATTCCATAGCTTATGTGACTGTGAAAAAAAGAATAAAAAATCGATTTTTTGACAGCTTTTGGAATTGACAATGAGATTCTTTTAAATACTCCAGCTACAACAGCGAGTTTATTACTAAGTTTAGTTGTGTGTGTGTTCCATTTTAGTTCTTGATCGATCCACAACCCTAAATATTTAAACTCCGTTACTTGCTCAAGGACTTGGTTGTGAAGATAGATATTTAGTTTAGGAGAGAATGTTCCAATATCCATGTATTTGGTTTTTCTGATATTAATCACAAGTTTATGCGTCGACATCCATTCAAATATTTTTTTAATTTGCATATTCATTGTAATTTCTAATTGATTATAATTCTCTGCTTGAAAAACTAAACAAATATCGTCTGCGTATAAATATATATCTACGTTGTCAGTTTCTAGCTGGCGTATGCTATCGATATACAAATTAAACAGAAGTGGTCCTAAGATGCTTGTGTATATAAAGAGATTTTTATGTATATAAAGAGAAATAATCAACCGATTTCATTAAAATTTAATATTTGACCTCGTATTAAAACAATGAACATGTAAATTTTTTGGAGACATTAGGGCTCGAAAACTGATCTGCGGGCCGATTTTACATTTTTCACCATATCTACGGAACGAATTGATGGAATTTCTTGAAATTTGATATTTGAGTTCTGGTTGTTACCGAAACTAACTGGCGAGCGTTTCAGGGAATTCGGGTAGCACAAAGCGAAACTCTACTATGAGCCAAATTTACATTTTTCTAGGTATGTTAACTATAAGCTTACTAATGTCCTAAAAATTGGAAAGAAGTATTTAACAGACATTTTTATAATATTCTGTAACACTTTCATTTAACTAGACAATACACAATGCGGTCGGTTATGTGCTGACCACATCAGATTTTTTTAATTATGTAGATCATGAAATTTTTTATTTTTTTTTTAAATAACAAAAAAAAATCAACAGAAAAAAAATATTTAAGTGTACATATGTAAATATATGTATGATTTTCTTGATTGTTAGTGGGTGAATTTATGGCACTTCTCAAACTATAAAATAATAATACGAAAGAAAAAAAACAATTTAATCTATATCTAAATTTGATAACTTTGCTCAATAACTTATTTTTTAATAAGTAACTTTAAACTGCAATTCTAATTTAATTTCAGTTATCTAAAGACATACTTTGATTTTCAAATTTTACATTTCAATACAAATAAGGCCTTTTTCTTGCAGAAGGCAATTACAGAATGACTTTTTTGTTTTTGAAAAAAATTTAAGAGATGTAACAATTCAGAAATAAATTATGTGTTATCGTTCTGATATGATAATATATGACCCTCATTTTCGTTTTCATCTTCAGAAGACTCTTCAGACTCGTAGTTTTTATCATGCCACCCTTGATGCAGTCTACGCTTATGGTTGTTTTTTTTTGAGACCATCTTGATTGTCAATTTTCTCAGCTTTATACCATATATTTGGTATTATTTATTTTCGTTTGGTTACTCTATAACGACCTAAAAACTTTGAAAATAACTTTGTGTTATTAGTAAATTTTGTGCGTTTGATCACTATTAGATCTCCAACATCATATTTATAAATTATTTTTCATTTTTTCTTATATGTTTTTCGATTTTCTGCACAAAGTCTTTTCGTTCCGTCTTTCTGGTTCGCTAAGGCTACCGGAAAAATTCGATGTGCTTGCTCTTGCAATACCTTCGTTTAAACATTCGCTCACCTGTACATACATAAATTTTTTTTAAAGCAGTTAATATAATTTCTTTGTAAAATGTTAATAAAATGATGTTACAAAATTTTCTCAAAAAAAGCACTGAGAAAAATGTCAATATTCAAATTTTATATACTTTTCACTATTTCACTAATCTTTTCTTTTTTTTTTTTTTTTTGTTTTTTGGTTGTGCCCCCAAAATTTGTAGAATTTTGTTGGTGGGTGAATTTATGGCACTTCTCAAATTATAAAATAATAATAGCAGAAAAAGGACAATAATAATAATATAATAAAGAAAAAGAACAATTTAAACTATATCTAAAGTTAATTTCCGAACTGATCATTTTTCCGAAATATAAATTTTTTTTAGGTGTATGAAAAGAAAACTCCCTTTTATTCGGAATAAAATGTTTTTATTTTTGCTAATATATTCCGTGCCCTACATACGCACTTTATCAAAGCTGATTTTCTTCTTTGATTTCAAGTTTTTATAACATTCGTTAAAAATATTTATATCATAATATAATGATAGTAGTAAAGAACATAAATATATTTATTTTTAACATGCGGAACTTTTTAGAATAGCAACTTTTTATAATAACCTTATTAAAACTATCTAAAAACTTTAAATTCAAGTAACGCACTTTTGCACTTGCATAGCAATAAAGCGTTCTTAGAAAATTTTATGGCCTTGAAAAATGAATAATTGTTGATATCTAATTTTGTTAGGAAAATCTTTGGAACAATTGGTCAAAAAAGAATATAATTCCCTTTTTAAAAAATTTGAAGATGCTTTGCAAAAAGACAATACAAGACGGGAAGTGATATCTCCTGCTGAAAGATTAACTGAAAAATCGACTAAAAAAAAACTCAAATATAAAATTTAATGAAAATTGGTTCAGCGAAATTGAGATACACGCATACACGCACAGACAGCCAGGCCAACATATTTTTAAAAATAATTTACTTACGCTTGCCTATAATGAAGAAGTTTTCCATCGAAAACTCGATATACAAAATTTGGTGCCATCGCATAACCTCTTTTATAGTATGCAAAGCGGTCGGTAATTAAATATAAAAAATTTATTATTTAATCCTTTTAATTTTTTTCGTTCTTTAGAAATTTCTTTTATTCTAAAATTTATACTGCATTCAAAAGTTTCATAGTTTGGGAAAACCTACCTTAACTGTGTAGTATATTATAGATTTTAGTTTATATAAACTATTTCTTTATTTGAAAAATGTCGCTACAGCAAATTAGATTTGTGTAATGTCTACTTAAGTAAAACTGTTACAGAAGATTATGAAAATGTCTTTTAATCACTTCTTTCCAATCTTTAGGATGTTAGTAAGCTTTTAGTAAACCTACCCAGAAAAATGTAAATTTAGGTCTTAGTAGAGTTTACCATCCGAATTCGCTGAAGATCTCGCTATTTACTTTTGGTAACAGTCAGAGCTCAAAAATCAAATTTCAAGAAAGTTTATAAAATCGGCCCCTAGGTTGATTGAATCTAAAATTGGCCCGAAAAAAATACAGTTCCCAAGGCCTGATATATCCTATTTCAATAACAAGTAAGATTTTCGTAATACATGCATGAAGTTTCGTTCTTTAAACTTTTACCGACCGCATTGCATACCATAAGGGAGGTGATGTGATGGCAACAAATTTTGGATGTCGACTTTTCGTTGGAACACATTTCTCCATAATAGAGAAACCTAAAATAATTAAACTATTTTTAGAGAGATGTCGGTTTGTCGCTCTTCGGTCTGTAAATCTGTGTATGCACTCATGTATCTCAAATTTGGGTGACCCGATTTTGATGAAATTTTATATGTGCGTTTATTTTGGCTCTTCCACGGACTGATCAACATTTAAGATATATCATACTTCGGGAACTGGACATTTTTGCGGGTCTATTTTACATATTTGCGTATATAAAAAGAAATTTTCAATGAAACTTCCTTAATAAACTTAATATTTAAATTTGAAATGTTAAAGCAACGGATCTGAAATGTTTGGAAAGATATGGGCTCAAAAACCGTAGGGGTAAAATACGTGTAGTTAATATATGTGGTATTTTCAAAACCATAAAAAGGGGAGCTCCACAGGGCTCTATACACGGACCCGATTTATTTAAACTTTATTTTAATGATATTGCAAAACTAAATATCAAAGAGTCAATGCAACTCTACGCAGATTATGTCGTTTTAAAATAAGCAAAAAGTGATAAGCGACAATTAAAATTTTCTATTGAGGAAGACTTAAAATTAATAACTGAATGGGTTAAAAAACATCATCATTCAATTAATATAGAAAAAACTAAAATCACGATCTTCGAAAATAAGAGCATCAATAACAATGTATTTTTTCTTGATGGTATTCCTGTGGATGTGGTTAGAACTCTCAATTACCATGGTCATGTACTTGATGCTATCCAAAAGTGGACTGAGCATGTAGAATCTGTTATTAGGAAAATTGCTTCTTACACATTTATACTAAAGCGGATTCATAATTATCTTACTACTAAAATGCTACATTCTATTTTTTGTTCTTACATCTTATCAAATATAATATACCTCAACCCACTTTGGAATAGAGCTCTCCAATATTATTCTAGGCAAGCTAAATATTATTCATAAAAAAATCTAGTAAAGTAATAAGGGTTCTACTCATAAGATATCCTACCTAGCAATTATGCGATGAGCAATATATGAGTTTTAAAAATATTTGCATAAAGAGCTTATATATGATTTCATTTAAGATTGGTTATAATCTCATTAAACATAATTTTATTCAAAACAGAATTTTGGATATTCACAATTATAATACATGGAATAAATCCAATTTTTATTTGAATGTTCAAGACAAGCAATCAGAAAAATAATTGCCTTTAGAATTGTTTGGAGTTATATAACGACTTGAAGTCAGATATGAAAAATATTGATAGTATTTGAAAAGAAGTTATTTAGTTTTTTTTTGCTTTTTTAATTTTTTTCATTCGAGTTTTAAGTATTTTCAAATCAATGCATTAAAATTATGTCAAATCGTAAAATTTACAATTTTATTGGCTTTTAAGATGTAAACATGATATTATTTTTTCACATTAAAATTTAGTTTTTAATATACATAGAGTTTAAGTTAATTTGCATACTATTTCAAATTTAATTTTTTTGAATAATTTTTTTGGATTTCAATATCATTGGATTGCAATTCAATATATCTGAAAAAATTTTTTTGTTTTATGTTTGAATTTATAAATAAAGAAAAAAAACCGAACTGTGCGAACTGATTAATTGAGTTTTGGTTGTTGCCGAAACTAACAGTTTTTCAGAGAATTCGGGTGGCACAAAGCGAAACACTTTTACTAAATTAAGCAATACCAGTTGCGGGTGTTTCAATACATATTAATGTATTGAAATAAAAACTCGCTCATCCATTTGTAATTCTTACTACAGAAAAAAAAACACTAAATGTGTAATAGTTGTTTTCTGACATTTCAACTTCGTTTTTAACATAAGATTTTCCAAATTCTTTAGAAAATTAAAAATCGTATTCTCGCAATTGTTTTGTATCTAAATTAAATTATAGTCTATGCTTTATATGTGCCGCTTGCAGAACACTTTACAATGCTCTCATTCACCGCTCCGGCTAAAACCAACTCTCATCTTTTCCATACAATTCCGGGGTCTTACGTAATCTTATGTAATCTCCAGCTATTCGAAACCACGAACGTGCTAAACCATACATGAAGTGCAAAACGCATTTCATAAAAAAACTTGATCTAAACAAAATGTCTTTTCATTTTATTTTCAGAAATAACGTGAGAAAAAAGAAAAATCATTACTACAATAATTGTTATCACATCCTGAAACAATCTACACAATAAATTATAAAAGTTTTAATTATTACAAAACTTTGCTATTGTTAATTTTTTCAATTTTGTTCACCTATAAAGGTAAATTTTTCCTATTTGTTACTTTTGAAACTGTGGCACTGATACACTTGCTCATAGATGACATAATATTATTTGATGTAAAATATTTCGCATATTTTTAATCAAGTACCTATTATATTTAAATAATTAGTAAAATTCGTAAACAAAAAAATGTTGTAAAGTCATATAATATATTACAGACTTATAAACCAGACGTTTTTTTTCAAATAGGGCGTTCAAAATTTGGTTCAAATTAAATCGTTTTTAACTGAACAAATTTTCTGAAATTTTAACAATTCGGGAATAAATTTATATTCTTCTTCTTATAAAGCTTTAGGTTATAAAGCTTTACAAATTTTTCATTCATTAATATAGATATAATACGCAAAATGTTTAATTGTATGTTTTCTATCAAAGGAAATATCACTGATAGTACCATTAAACTTACAGTTACTGCATTTTAACTAAGTTTTAGCTGGAAATTATTAAATTAAAAATAATTTTATATTAATCGATAAAAATCGCTAAATGATTGATTTTCTTTAAATGTGAATGTTTTATTGTACGGATATATAGTATAGCGGGCAATTATATATAATCCAAAAATTATCATTAATCATTTTAAAATTCTTTTCCGATTTCATTCATACATATGTGCATGTATACATATTGTATGCAACCAAAAAAATTTCTATTCATGAATTATCTAAAATCATAAAATTCCAATGTCAATTAAACTCAAACGAAATTGTAAAAATATTCATGTAATATATTCAGATTAAATCATCATCAAATATTATCTCAAATAAGGCAGTGTGGTTGTACAAAAAAAGTAATAGTAGAAGAAGATTTAACATGGTCAATTATTCAGTTTAAAGAATTCTTGTTAGGAAAAAGGGCAAAATGATGAATAAAAAACCATTTATTTTTCTTTTCTTTTCGATGATTTAGAAAAAAAACAAATTCTTCCTAGAATTTTGTTCGATTCCCTTTTATAATTTTATGTTATAAATTCATAAATTTAATTAATACAATTTTCATTTGAATTTTTATAACTTTATAGGTATTATTATATAACAGCTAATAAAAACCAAATAAACTACATAGTTAGAAAGATTATCAATAAACAAAATCATTTTATTGAGGTACATGGAATTAAATCGAAAATTTCTATTCCTATACGAATGGCTTAGCATCTATGAGCTATAGTATGTACATACTATTTAACATATTGAATTATATTTAACATAATAAATATATTTTATCAATTTAAATTCAAAATGTAAATTGATAAAATCATGAACTTATTGCAATAAAGATGGAAAATGTTCTACATGACCATTTTGTTTTTTACATACTACATACATTTTAAATACTACAAAATTTCAGCTAGATAAAAATAATATATATTTAACCTTTTATTTTTAGAAAAACTAAGTCTCTAATCAACGATTTACCTATTTGACCAATCTTTTTTTAAAACCAACTTACCTAATTGACCCAACATTAAGTCAATTTAAAAAAACAATTTGTCAATACATCTGTCGACTTCCAATATGGCCGTCTGTGCATAAAAGTTAATAAAATTAAATTTAATAAATGATAAGAAAAATTAAAGTTTTTAAAAGATTTTCAAGTTTTCTGTCTGGTTAATTTTTTTTTTAAGTGAGAATTTTTTTTCTTTTTGAGAGAAATTTCATAATTGTTTCTCTTTTTAAAGTTTTATTCATGTTTTACCCCAGACAGAATTATTATTTTCGTTTCAACGCTTCGAATATGAAAACCGTAAAAAACCTTTACTCCAAAAGGTAGAGCATTCCGAATTTGTAAAAAAACAAGTAAAAACGTTTCAGTCGGTATAAACCGATTGAATTATACCCTGCACTTTTCGTTGTTGTATAGCAATTACTCGAACCTGTGAAATCATTCTATAGAAACTTCAGAAATGTCTGACCTATAATTGGACACACGACTGCCAAGTTTCATGAATCTGACTTTATTATTTTTCCAAATATTTAAAATTAGCTTCTTGAGTTGTATTGCAACTACCCGAACCTGTCAAGCAATTCCACCAAAAATTAAGAAACGTATCTGACCTATAATTGGACACGCAACTACCAAGTTTCATGAATCTGACTATATTATTTTTCCAAATATTTATAGAATAAGCTTTTGGACTTGTATAGGAGCTACTCGAACCTGTCAAGCAATTTCACCAAAACTTCAGAAATATGTCTGACCTATAATTGGGCACACGATTGCCAAGTCTCATGAATCTGATTTTATTATTTTTCCGAATATAAAAAATTTGCTTTTGGAGTTGTATGGCAGCCACCCGAACTGGGGCAGCTATCCCATTAAAATTTTTAGAGAATGTGTAGAATTTAATTGGACACATGTATACAAAATTTTATATTAATACCTTTATTAGTGTTTGAAATATTTAAAATAAACTCTTTGAGTTGTATGGCAGCTACCCGAACCTGTTGTCCGAATTAGTTCAATTACAATAGGGTTCGTCCTTGGCACAAAAGAAAAAACTTGTGAAAGTTTGGTGTCGATTGCATTATTCGTTTTTAAGTTATCATGCGATCGGACGGACGGACATGTCTAAATCGACGCAGAATTCGACGCTGAGCAAGAATATATATATATGTCCATACAGGAGACGACTCCTTCAAGTAGTTACAAACTCCATACCCTCACGAAGTGCAGGGTATAAAAACATAATTGTATTCTTATTTCAAGTTGTTTAAATTAAAATTAAAAATGTTTTCTTAAATAAATTATAAAATTGTATGGACTTCATTTAAAATTAAATATGCAAGTTAACGAATTTACGGCAATTCCTTATAAAAAAATTTATTTCTAATGAAAGGACTGAAGTCCACTTTACTATTATCGATTTAATTACAAAATTAAACTGTGTCTTAAACCTAACTCTAACGGTATTTATACCATTTGACTGCTGATTAGGCTAAAATTCAGCGTGAGAAATTATAATTAATATTTTAACTTAAAAATAAAAGTTGCTGATTAGGCTAAAATTCAATGTGCGAAATTATAATTAACATTTTAAATTAAAAACAAAAGCTTCGAATTAAGTTTTTTTAAAAAAAAATAAAAGTTCTACGATTGTGAATTTATGAAATGCAAAAAACTGCTGACCTCAAAGTCTGGTTTAATTAATGCACGTTCTGTAGTATCTTAACTCTTCCCTCCTTAAAAAATTCACAGCTCCTGAATTATATGTTTAAATTTACTTATTGGAGATTTTGTTGAAGTTTAGCTAGATTTTCATCAATTAAGTTATCCCGTGTTATGATTAGTGTTCTGTGGTCATGTCTTCTCAGGAAGATGGCTAGTAATCCAATTGTTAGCAGGATTATTGTCACATCTGTTGCTGTATTCACTACATTGTTTGTAAAAAGTGTTTTTAGTTCCTTGGTGTTTTTTAAATTCAGCTCGTGTAGATACTCGAGATTTAGTTTAATTTTTCCATTAGTAGAATTATATTGTATGGCTGTTGGTAGAACTTGCGATCCTTGAACCTCCTTGTTCGTGAATGTCCCGTTTTTTATTTGGAAAGTTTCGTTATGGAATTGGATTAGAAAATTCACTGCTAAATATTTTTTATGTTCCATTGGATATTAGACTTCCCCTGAAACTGTTTAGGAAAGGTGTTTCGTCATTGATGAGCTCAACCTCCTCACTATTGTTGAACTGGTATTCAGAATTGTTGTTTGTTCGTTTTATAAGCTGTGTGATACAGTGATTAGTCTGGAGTTCTTGTACTTGGTTTTTCTGACAAATGATGATATTCTGATATTTGTGACATTGATTGATGATACCGAATATTTTATCTTGATTTATTGATAGTTCGGAGTGACTTAGAGACAATTGCCTGTTATTTTTAATAAGTGCTCTTATCTTGACGTAGTTGTACTCAATAGTGCCTGTTTTTGGTATTGACACGATATAAAGCATTGTTGAGTTTTTTGTTACTACTGATGGTGTTGCATATTCAACTAATTCTATCATATTGGAATAGGGTAGATTTTCACTTTCAACAAGAATTTGGTGAATTTCTTTCTTGTTAAGTAAATTTGTGTTGATCATATTTGCTAATTGCTAATTGGATTGCCCTGACTATTTCCTTTACTTCTTCCTTCATTAAATTCAATTGTTTGAAAATTGTTTACTGTTTACTGGTTTGAAAATTGTTCGCTGGCATCTTGATACGAAATGCGATTTTATTGTATTCTTGAAGGATTATTTTTGTGGTATTTATCAGGATTGAGTTTATTCTATATTGTTCGTTATTGTTTTGTATAATTTTATTTTGACGTTGTAGTACTTGAACCCTATCGAAGGCGTCCGGATTTCCTGCTATCTATTTCCATGCGCTTTCGAACCAGGTGATTGAGCGTTTGTATCTTTGATGTTGAGTTAGTTCCTGAATTAGGTTTTCGATTTCGATTTCTTTAAAATGTAGTCGTGTCTTGAAGCGGTCTCTAGGGTTTAGTATTTTAATTTCTTGTCTGGTTCTTTCCAATACTTCTTCGTACATGTTGAGGTCTATTTTGTGAATCAGTTTGTAGCTTCCATCTAGAATTTATGCTATTCCTGACCTTTATGGTTGTTATCGGTGATTCGTATTTATAAATTCGCAGGGCTTTGTTGGTGCCCATAACCAGAGCCAAAAGCTGAAAAGAAAAAATTTGATTTGTCTTGAAGCGGTCTCTAGGGTTTAGTATTTTAATTTCTTGTCTGATTCTTTCCAATACTTCTTCGTACATGTTGAGGTCTATTTTGTGAATCAGTTTGTAGCTTCCATCTAGAATTTATGCTATTCCTGACCTTTATGGTTGTTATCGGTGATTCGTATTTATAAATTCGCAGGGCTTTTGTTGGTGCCCATAACCAGAGCCAAAAGCTGAAAAGAAAAAATTTGATTAGGTGGTTGCGAGTGAATTTTTTATGTGAGTTTTGTGAATTCTTTTCCCCGATTCAGTGGTAATGGTAACCCCATTATTTCTTGCAACTGGCTCTTTTTTGAATACTAGTTTGTTCTTATCTTTGATTTGTTTATTGGCAACGTATATGATTTCTCCCAGATAATATCCTTTGGGTGTTTTTTTTTTGCTTTTGTTTCCCTGTCTATTTTCTTTTTTTGATTTGTTTGAATTTTGGCTATAATATCCTCATGCACTTTTCTTTAGAAATCGTCTAGGTTTTGATAGTTGAAACGTTGTGTTCTTCCAAAAAAGATATCCGCTGGCTTTTTCATAGTAACAGAATATATTGAGTTGTTATATCTGTCGACTGCCATGTTTATGATTTCTTTCAACGATTGTTCTCTGTATTCTTGTTTCAAACACCTTGCTATTTCCTCTATGGTTGAATGTACTCTTTCTATGGCCCCACTTGCTTCACTTTTTTGAGTTAGAGTCAAGTATATCTCGATTCCCAAGGTTCTTAGATAGTCTTTGATGATTGGACTGGTAAAACTTGGCGCGTTGTCCATAACTTTCATTTTTAGTACTGTAAAATAGTGAAGGATCTTCGTCAGTTTTTGTCTTAGATGTATTGCAGACCTGTCTCTGATTTTGAAAAATTTAACAAATTTTGAAAATTTGTCAATACAGGTGATAAACTTTTCACTCTTGATTTGTATCAAGTCAATGTGTACAATTTCTGCTGGATATGTTGGAATGGGTGTCTCTTTGAGTTGAGGTTTGTTTGGGTGTCGATCATATTTGTCAGTGTGGCAGACTTCGGACTTATCGGTGTATTTTTTCACTAGACTTGCCATGCTGGGAAAATAGTATTTTTCTAGTATTGTTTCTTGCTTTCCTTCCAATTACGATGGGCTCTCCTACGTACATTTTCGATTGTTTTTAGCTTGTTTTCTTCTAGGCGAATGTCCTCTACAATTCTTTGAGTAATCCTTAGCTTGTAAGACTGGAAATGCTCTCGGTATACTTCTTGCAACGTTTGTATACAGATCTCTAAAATTTTGATTCCAAGTGGTGATAGTTTGTCGTTCAATGTCCTAATCAGTTTGGGTTTGGTGATTGTTGAGAAGCTTACGTAATGTCTGTTAAAAAATCGGATATGGTTCCATTTCCTACGCTAATTATTATTTGATTTCTGAATGAGTTTATAAGCCCTTCGCAGTGAGGTATTAGATCTGAGCTGTCTTCTTCATCACTATGAGCCATATCCGTCGATGAAGAATCCAGAGGTTCGTTGTTTTCATCTACAGTGTCCGTTGAGGAACTTCTTGGGTCTTCATTGCTTAAGATATTTACCTCTGTTTTTAATTTGAATAATCTTATTGGTACATCCAGGCTTGTAAACTATTTCATAATTGTATTCTTCGAGGCGGGCCTTCCAACGTTTTAGTTTAGCGTTGTTATTTCGGTTACTTAGTGTAAACGTTAATGGTTGGTGGTCCGTGAGGATCTAAATTTTTTTCGTTCCGTAAAGATAGTTGCGTAATTTATCTATTGACCATACGATCGCCAGCATTTCCCTTTCAGTGGTTGCGTAGTGTTCCTCTGTCTTGTTGAGTGAGCGGGAAATGTATGTTATGGGTCTGTTTCTTCCTATATCCCATTGAGACCAAAAGAGGAAATATTAAGAGACAGGCGGTCTAGAATTTTCATAGTGATAAGTAATCCGCCTCCAATAGTCATAAGTAATGTGGTTGACTATAATCAAATAGAGTCAACACTATAAAATAAGGACATCAATTATAAGGACATATATTATAAGATGTAACCAATAAAAAATTAAAAAAATAAAAGGAAATGGAAAAACCATTAAGATGCCTTTACCGTTGTTTATGTTATCATTCTCAAATGACGAGGAGATGAAAAAAACTTATGCAATCGATCACATAAACAGGATGAAAGTTAGGATAGAGGCACTTCGAAAGGATAGGACCATATCGCAGTGTAAAAACTGTCAAAGGTATAGGCATACACAAAAATTTTGACAGAGAGAACCAAATTGTGTTAAATGTGGAGGCAGGCACTTAACATCAAATTGCAGTAAGCCAAAGAGTACTGCAGCAAAGTGTTCCAATTGCTTGGAGGCCCACCCAGCAAACTATAGGGGATGCCTTGTAGCTAAGGAACTGCAAAAACGTAGAAATAAGAATAGCAACAACAACTTGAAGAATTCTGAACGGCCACCGAGGCAATTCACCTTGAGAATAGTCTCAAAAGATGTAACATACAGGGACGTTCTCCAAACGAAAACTGATGACGGTGGCACGAGCAATAAAGCAAGGGCCAGTGACGTGAATGTTTTGTACAAAATGCAAAATATGATGCAGAAATGATGGACAAAATCTCTCAGAGATTGAGCATTTTAGAGAGCGAAGGGAGGTTTAAAATAGTAATAGAAGCACGAAGTAGTTTTAAAATAGCAACATGGAATTGCAATGGTATCTCAAATAAAAAAGACATGCATACACAGGATATAGACATGTACCTCGTTACTGAAACACATATGCCCTTAAGAAGCAGGATTCAGTTTCCAGGTTATAGAATTTACAATTCGAACCACTCTGGAAATATAGCGAAAGGCGGAACGCCGATAATAATAAAAGAAAATATAGTGCATTGCGATCTGCACCAGATGCAAACCGAGGGAATGCAAATGACGGCGGTTCAGATCACTTCGATTAAGCAAACATTTAGAGAGCCTGTATTATATTGTCACTCCAGATTTAAAATGACGGCAGAAATGTTTCAAAACGTTCTGGCTGACTTAGGCAATAGATTTATATTGGGGTTCACGACATACTTCAACTAGAGGAAGAGAAATAAGAACAGCAATTGGGGGCGCGGGTGCCTTTTTTACTCTACTGCGAAGCCAACGTATTGGCCAACCGATATAAATAAGTGTCCAGATTTAATAGATTTCTTTATAACAAAACGGATTGCGAAGAATTTCATCGAGATACATGATAACTATGATCTTAACTCCGATCATTCAGTGGTTATTCTTGAACTCAAGGAAAATGTTGTAATAAAAAGAACGAAACCTGCGCTGACAAATGAAACTACAGATTGGTCAAGATTTCGCTTAGAGATTGAACGACAAATAGATCTAAGGAAAAGAATAAGAAGGATGAGGACTCCTCATCCCAGCACATGGATGAGGAGACCGAAAACTTTACTAAAATTATTCAAAAGACGGCTTGGAGTAGTTCGAAAATTAATGCTATTAGAAGTGGAGCCATTAACTATCCCACACATATACTAGAAAAAGGAACACAAAACAGGCGGGCGAGAAAGAGGTGTCAGCAAACGCGTGATCCAACTGATGAAGTTGGATATAATCGTGAATCGCAGCAACTAAGACGCTGTATTAAAAAATACAAGGAGGATTCGGTTCCCAATTATGTTCAAAATTTGACGTCGTGTGAGAGAACCAATTACTCACTGTGAAGGGCAACAAAAAAATGAAGCAACCTATCAAACATCTCGCTCCTATTAAAAACAAAGATGGAACGTGGGCAAAATATAACAAAGACAAGGTAAATTCGTTTGCGGATCATTTGACCCATATATTCTGTCCGCATTACAGCCAGGACGTGTATGAAAATGAGGAATCTGCTTTTGTTGAAGATAGCGTGACTATTCCAATTGTCCAGGAAAGAGATGTCATAGAGGAAATCAGAACTCTTAAACTTAAAAAGGCCCCGGGATTTGACCTAATAACGGCCGATATTTTGAAAGAATTACCCAAAAGGAGTATAACGATGGTTACGCGCCTAATAAAGGTTTAATTGCGAACCTGACATTTGGAAAGGTGTACGTTATTTTTGGAAAGAACACGGAGAAGTATTTGGGAATGACGTTGGAAGCTCAGATGGAAGGAGCACATAAAGAAAAAGAGATCTCAACTGGAGGAGGAATACAGAAATTTTGAATGGCTTTTGGGAAGGCGTTCTAAGTTGACAATATACAACAAAGTTTTGATAAATAACCAAATATTTAAGTCTGTCTGGACTTACGTTATTCAGCTATAGGACTGCGCTGCGCAGGCTCATATCCAATATATTCAAAGATTTCAAAATAGGGCATTACGAGACATTGTAAACGCGATCTCACGATCCTAAGTGTCACAGACGAAATTAAAAAGCAAGCAGACAATCATAAAATGTGTTTATCCAATCATGTCAAGATCGAGGCGGCTCAATTGGTTGACAATGAAAACTTTGTTTGGGGACTTAAACGTACGAGACCTCTCGAGTTAGTTTAATGTTTTTTATCTGGAATAATGAGTACCTAGTACGCTATTGTGCCAGATCAAAAGCTTGTGAATAATGAAAAAGGTTGGTGCTAAATTAATGGTTTATCGTTTCCGACTAGTTTTATAATTTATTTTGAGGAGGGAGTGTTTTAGTGGATTAAAGTTCGACACTCTTGCTTTTCGTCTGACAGACAATTTCGAGATTTTTCAGCCTTCCTCTCGGTAAAAAAAAAAATATATATACAATTACAAAATTACCGCTCGGCATATTTCATGAACCTGTTTTATTAATTTTGTAATCTTCATCACTTTAACTTCACTCATTAGGCCTGTCTGGGATTTAAAAACTTTTAAAAACTTTATTTTTAAAAAGTTTTTGCATTCAAAGCGTCTGAGATAATACTCTTTTTCTCAAGGTTTAACGTTTTCTCATTTTTGTAAAGTAAAATTTAATGTTTTAAATATTTTTAAAATCTTGCACCTGTCGAAACATATGTTTTTCTTGTTTATGTCAGAAGGTTTTATTTTTGACACAAAAATTTTTCATCAAAAATAATTTTTTTTTCAAAACTTTTCAATTAAAAATAAAATAATCAAAATCAAAATTTCCAGTTTTTGGTATAATCAAAAAATATTTGTTTATGTTTGATAAGTACTTTGAAATTTGACGTTTATCACATATTTATAAAGTTTTTCGAAGTTTTCTGTCTGGTTTATTTTTTTTTAAGTAAGAATTTGTAACAAAAAACATAAAGTTATTCTTATTTCAAGTGGTTTAAATTAATTTTAAAGATGTTAAATAAACTATAAAATTGTATGGACTTCATTTAAAATTAAATATGCATACATTGATTTATTTACAATTTTGAAATTAAATTACAAAATAATCAATATAAAAATATTTAAATTATTAATCCAAAACAACATCGCGTCCAATTTATCGGACGAATGTATTTTGCAGTCTTCCAGATGGCACAAAAATATTTTTGAAACTTTAACGTGTCTATAAATATATTTTTATGTTGCCAATGCTATTTTTGCTTATTTTTAAATTCACAAGTCAATCAAAAATAGCATTTAGTTAAAATGGCGCGTCGTGGTTTTTCTATTTAGAAAACTGGAGAAATATTTAAATTATTTTTTCAAAGTTTTTATTATCTTGTGTTAAACTTGTGCATATTTTCAAAATAACAGCTTTCACAATTTATACAGTGCGAAGTATTGGCAATTCAAAAAAATTTAATTCAGCAGAATTATAGCAATAAGTCAAGTTAAGTTAGTTTCAAATGCTTTAAGAAGTTGAAATTTACTTCACAAAAGACTTCTCAAAAACTTCGTACCTTTTATGATAACTAAGATAACTGGTTACTACCTATTGATACCAAAGGTACGTGTGGTTATAAACATGGTGGAAAAACAAAATGCAAATGTTTAAAATGCAAAGTCGCTTTAAATCCGAAATGCTTCATGCAGTATCATGTAGCGGAATAATATTATATTTTTTGAAGCTATTCTTTTTTTATTTTAGAAATAAATATGCCAATCAAAATAAATAATTGAAATTTTTTTTAAATTCAATCATTTGTATGGGTACTGCATGCGTACTGTCCGATTTATCAAACACCTAAAAAATCCGAATTATCAAAATTTTAAATATACTTTATGCACTATTGGGTTAATTATTAATTATTTCGTTTTTTGCTCTAGAATCTAACAAAAAAATTTACAACAAATTTAATTAAAATTTTGCAGTAAAAAATGTGTTCTGTGAAAAAAAAGGAATTGAGTTCATGTTGGATTGAGGTCCAACCACATTACGGCTGACAAAAATATAAGTATTTTTTAGTTAGTTACTGAAAACACTTATTCTAATACTGTTACTGCGCACTTCTAAACATTAATATGATTTATTGAATTGATATTATCGAGAACAGTTTTTTATAAAAAAATTTTATTTTGAAAAATGTTTGCTGCATTGCTCAATTTCGAAAATGAAGTGTAGTTTTTCCAAAAAAGATTAAAACTCAGAACAGTACGAAATTATCAAATTGATTCATTTAAATTTGTGCTCAATAAGAAATATGTATATGTCTACAAAGATTGTTTTATTTTGCCATTACTTTTTGCTTCTTTCTAATGAGACTAACAATTACTAGTGTTTTACTTTATTTTCTACAGCATAGTATTTTTGACCAAATAATCTAGATTTTATTTATATAGATATTACATGACCAATGATACAGTGGTCATGGCACCGGTCGTCTAACCGAAGAGTCTCGGGTTTACTTAATATACTATACTTATACTTAATATACTATTAAGCTATAATAATGAATTATAATTATTAAACTACAATGTTATTATAATATTAGCTTAATAATATCGTTAAGCTATAATAGTAATATTATAGCCATTATTCAATATTATAGCTTAATATACAATAGTTATAAAATAACAAATTAGTACACAAAAAATTTTATATATTTATAATATTCTATATTAAAAAACTAAGAAAAATGAACAATATATTAATAACCTTAAATATTTAATATAAGAAAAAAACTTCGGCAGGCTAGTAACTTATCTAATTTAAAACTCTATGACGCAATAAAACTGGGGCACGACTATCTATGTATGATGTACTAGCCCTATGTTCCTCCTAGGACTGAAGAAGGAAAAAAATTTAACTTTTCTTAAAAAAAAAAGATTTGTTATCAAGATAAAAATTTAGCACAAAGAAATAACCTTTTGTTCAAATACACTTTCGTTAAAAATTTTTCAGACTATAGGAGAACAACGGCCTTCACATGACATTATTTTCTGAAAAAAAAGTTTAACGGTTTGAATTTGTTTTTGTCAAAATCCTTTTAAATAACAACAAAGTGACCGTTGCTTATTTTGCAAACTTCCTTTGATTCCCAAAGATCCCATAACAAAAAAACAATTGAAACATAGAAAAGCATGTTTACGACACCATGGTAACAATAACATATTTTTGTAATGCATGTTTTATTTTGACAGAAGTTTCTCCAAAAATATTTGTAATTAAACACTTTTTATAACATTATATGTATATACAAGAATTTGACTATTAATATTTTACTTTTTGACATTAATATTCATATGCGTGATTGTATTTAAAATTTAAAGCGTACAAAAGAGTAAAATATAAGACAAAAACAAGTAAAAACGTTTCAGTCGGTATAAACCGATTGAATTATACCCTGCATCTTTCGTTATTGTGTAGCAATTACTCGAACCTGCGAAATCATTCTATAGAAACTTCACGGGCATGTCTGACCTATAATTGGACATCCGACTGCCAAGTTTCATGAATCTGACTCTATTATTTTTCCAAATATTAAGAATAAGCTTTTAGACTTGTATGAGTTCAACTCGAACCTGTTAAGCAATTCCACCAAAACTTCAGAAATATATGTGACCTATAACTCGACATACAACTGCCAAGTTTCATAATTCTGACTATATTATTTTTCCAAATATGTAAAAATAAGCTTTTGGATTGTATGACAAGTACCCGAACCTATCTAGCAATTCCACTGAAACTTCACAAATATATCTGATCTATAATCGGACACACAACTGCCAAGTTTCATGAATCTGACTTTATTATTTTTCCAAATATTTAAAATAAGCTTTTAAACTCGAACCTGTCAAGCAATTTCACCAAAACTTCAGAAATATATGTGACCTATAACTCGACATACAACTGCCAAGTTTCATAATTCTGACTATATTATTTTTCCAAATATGTAAAAATAAGCTTTTGGAGTTGTATGACAAGTACCCGAACCTATCAAGCAATTCCACTGAAACTTCACAAATATATCTGATCTATAATCGGACACACAACTGCCAAGTTTCATGAATCAGACTTTATTATTTTTCCAAATATCTAAAAGAAGGTTTGGAGTTGTATGGCAAGTACTCGAACCTGCCAAGCAATTCCATTAAAACTTTACAAATATAATTGGCCTAGAATTGCATATATGACTGCCATGTTTCATGAATCTGATTTTATTATTTTTTCGAATATAAAAAATTTGCCTTTGGAGTTGTATGGTAGCCACCCGAACCGGTGCAGCTATCCATTAAAATTTTTAGAGAATGTGTAGAATATAATTGGACACATGTATACAAAATTTTATATTAATACCTTTATTAGTTTTTGAAATATTTAAAATAAACTCTTTGAGTTGTATGGCAGCTACCCGAACCCGTTGTCCGAATTAGTTCAATAACGATAGGGTTCGTCCTTGGCACAAAAGAAAAAACTTGTGAAAGTTTGGTGTCGATTGTATTATTCGTTTTTGAGTTATCGTGCGATCGGACGGACGGATATGTCTAAATCGACGCAGAATTTTACGCTAAGCAGGAATATATATAAATATATGTCCATACCGCAGATGACTCCTTCAAGTAGTTATAAACTGCATACCAAAGTTAATATACCCTTCACGAAGTGCAGTGTATAATAAAAAGTTTAGAAATTACATATTAAATGTAATTAAAATTTAACAATGATAATGAAAATTTATATTACAAAGTTAATTAAAATAAAAGAAATTGATTACCCAACAAAATGCCAGTATTTGACACATAAAGGTGATAAGACATTTTTATTTGTTTCTAAAACTAAAATATGAGCATCGTAAACATTTCTTCCAAATATTTTAGGAAAGCTCTTGGAGATTTTGAAAAATTGTTTGAGATCCGACCTCAAATATCTCACTGGGCTTTCTTAAATTTATTCATGATTTTACTTTCATTATGTTTTTGACGATTTTTTTATTTTAAAACTTTCTGCCCCTTCCGAAAACATGCAGTAAAACAACGAGACAGCGTCAAAATAGTGTGAAAAATTTCTCAAAAATGTAAAGTATATTACCAAAAGTATAATATATTAATTTGCAACATACTCTGTTGGAACAAAAAATTACAACTAAGAACCTTACAACAAATGAGTTTTTCGCAAACATAGCTTGCAACCAAAAGCAACAACAGTATATACCCAATATTGTTAACAAAATGTTCCTAAAGTACAAAGTGTAAGCAAGAGTAACACAGGAGCAAAAAATTATACTCTTGAACTAAAAAAATCTTAGTTTCTACACAATGGGAGTTTTCTTAATATTTCCGAAACAATTTGGGAAATCTAAATTAAATTGTGAAGATATTAAGTCACATTTGTATTGACCATAAAAGGGATACTTATGCTAAAAATAAATTAAATAAAAGCATATTTTTAGCATTTTTGCAACAATATTGGGAAAAAAAAAAGCTTATAAATTTCACTTTGCCACACTTGGAAATAGAAACCGGAAATTTTATAAACAAATAAATCTTTGCAGGAAACAAACTTCCAGCAGAAAATTTTTACGTACCGAGGAGAGTTCCTTTAGAATCCATTTGAATAATGTCTCAGAATTCTTAAAACACCTTTTTTTTTAATTTGTTGTAACGCAACCAGCAACAGTTTTTTAGTTCCACTAATGTAAAAAAATAGTGACTTGCTTTTTTTATTGCAAAAAAGCATAAAGACATCGTTATCTCAAACAGTCCAAATATTGCATCATAAATATCGCGTTTTTCACAACATCATTAAACGAATACGATCTGTTCCAATTTGAATAAAAAATCTGATGTGGTTATAGGACATAACCAACCGCAATGTATATTGTCTACATTAGTAAAAGTATTCCAAAAGATCATAAAAATGCGTTTTAAACACTTATTTAAAATTTTAAGGACACTATTAAGCTTTTAGTTAACATACCTAGAAAAATAAGAATTTGGCTCTTAGCAGAGTTTCATTTTATGCCGTCCGAATTATACGAAAAGTTCTTCAGAAACTTCTGGTAAGAAACAGAGCTCAAATATTAAAGCTAAAAAAATGCCATCAAAAAAATTTATAGATTCATTCTTTTAACACCTCAAATTTAAAGATTAAATTTCAATGAAATCGGTTAATTATTGAGTTATATGTATACGCCCGTAGTACAGTCCAGTTGCTGACAACTGATTTCTTCCAAGAGTTAGGAGTTTCCACGTACGATCAAACGAAGCCTTTATGTGAAATTTCAAGTAAATCTGTTGAATATTCAAAATGATCAAAAACGTAAAAGAGGCCCGCTGAAAAGCCCAGTTCCCAAGACCTGATATATCCCAAAAGCTGATCAATCCGTGCCATAACTGGCTGCGCAATTATTATTATGTGTATACTTACTATTTTAAACGTGCTATTTTTAACAATTCATTTTGCATGATAAAGCGTCTGCAAAGTCAGAAATAAATTTCAATGCATATATTATTATGCAGTCACTGTTGAAACTTTTGTTTGGTTGAACTTTTTATATATTATAAGCGAAATGAACATTTAAAGGCATTTAGAAATGTCTAAAAATCAACTGTTTTTTTTTTGTATACATATAAATGTAACATATAATATATTTACATTTATTATACATTTATATGTTGTATACATAACAACAAACTATAACATACATTACAGTTTTGTATTAAAAGGAAAATATGTTTAGGGTTTAGTGAATTTATCCTATAAAAATTTTTTAAGTTTAATTTTGTTAAAAAAATTTTTTCAAAATTTAGCCCATTAGTCAGTACTCTTTTAAATGGCAATAATCTGCATAAATTCAATTTCTATAAATGTCCTATATATATTCTTAAAAAACTTATATACAATGAAAACTTCTTACTTTTAACGATTCTCTTTTGCGAATATCAAAACAAAACTCTAAAATTTATTTATTTAAAAATCTTAGGTGCTTTTGGGTACAAATGAATCAAAACATAAAAGGAAGGGTCTAATTTTTTTTTTATATACAATTTTATACATTTTTTACTAACCAGATCAAAGAAACAGTAACACAAAGAATCGAACATAACATCATGGATTGTCAAAAATATTTTGACAATAGTATATACAATGATCGCCATTGTTAATTGAAATCAATGTAATGATTTAAGCATAGATAATATAAGTATATAAATAATAATAGATGTAAGTAAATCCTTTTTTGAGATGGCGCCATTTTCATTCGGTGACGAGGACTTAAATTATTGCTAGTTAAAAAAAAATAATTTTATTTGTATTGTACTTTTTTTTGGCACTTTTCCGAAAACATTTTTAAAAAAAGTGCTTATTAGTTTCACACTGTCCGTCGATCCGTCCGTCTGTGTTTGTTTACAAAACTTCTACACCCTTGAAGATAGAAAGCTGAAATAGATCATAATGTATAGATTTTTACTACAAACTTATTTCCATAGAAGAAAATTTTGACCTATCTCCCTCCCTCAAAAAGTTATAGCCCCATAAAGTCATAAAAATGCCATTGTTTAAGTAATTATTGTAGCAAAAAGGGAAATATTTTTTAAATTTTGCAAACGTAGAAAAGTAGTGGTTGACTTTTTCTATCGCGGCATTAAAATTTAGCGTTATCTAAAAATTTTTCCATTTTTTACAAATTTTTAATATCGTTTTTCTCCCAGACCTCAAGTTGTAGGAGTCTGAAATTTTAGTAGCTCATTTATAAATAGTTTATTTTGCTGAAAGAAAATTTTTTTCCCAGCTCAACCCTCTTTCGTATAGCTTATCGAATTTTGCAAAATTTGAATTTTTGGCACCTTATATTTCTGAAATAGCAGGCTTCTACAAATTTCTATAGAAGCAGAAAGCTAACGGTAAATTCCATTCCACCTAAAATATATTTATTTTTCTTAACTCACACAATTATCCATTGAAAATCAAGCATTATGTTAACGCCTCTTTACATTTATTTTTCCTTTATTTCAAAGATTGCATAAATTGTTCATCCTAAATGTAAGCAACTTTTGAATAAATTTAAATGTAATTTAACAACACAGATAGTTTTTAAAAGCATTATTTTCACTTGTTGAATTTCACTTATTTTATTTCTAAAAAAATGTTTGCTTTTTAATTTTTTTATTTTCTTTAAATTTAGAATTATTTATTTTGATAGAATTGGTTATTTTTTGATTAAAAAATTCAGTGATTTTTCTTGGGCTGGGAAATCTATATTTTGCCAAAGTTTGCTCCATACAATATGGAATAAAACATTTATAGCCCATATTTAATATTTTTTTTTGAATTTTTTCTTTTATTTAAAACACTATAACACTATGTTTTTTTAAGTTATACAAACTATTTGTTCACATTAATATATATATAACAGAATTTTTTTATTTTTTAACTAAATTTTTTTTTCAATCTGAAAATTTCAATTTTTTTTTCATATTTAACCGACACCAACTGTCGATAAAATCTTTAAATATTACGTTTAAAAATTTCAATTTAAGAAAAGGACATTAAAATCATAACTAATGCCGCCTTAAGTGTGTTAGGACCTTTTTGACTTAAAAAAAATTTATTCGAAGTTTGTATACCGCGAATTTAAGCCAAATATGAAAAAAATACTGCTATTTTAATATTTTATGTCGAAAATTGGTTATCAATATTTACATTACTCCTAGATGCTCCGAACAAAATATGTCTAATTTTTTTGTTGTTTACTACTTTGATATTGATCGGTTTGAAACAAAATTTTAGTTTTGACTTCCATACTCTTCAAGATAGTATTTTAGCTGAAATTTTATACACAAATAGTTTTTATTGAAAGAAATATTGTTTTAAAGAGAAATTCTTTTCCTCTTTTCACATATGGCCAATCAAAGTCCAAAAAAAAACATCTATGACCATTTATTGTGTCAAAACAAAAAAATCTTTTAAATTCCGTAAATCCAGAAAAGCGGCAAAATGGCCGTTAAAATTAACTGTTTTCTTAACCATTATCAAAGCATTTTTTCAATTTTCTAAATTTTTTTATCTTTGTAGCAGTCTCAAATTCTAGAAGCTTAGAATGAATTTATCTTTAATTCATTTCAAATACGACATTAAAGATGGTAGCAAACTTTTAGTCAACATACCTAGAAAGATGTAAATTTGGCTTAGTAGAGATTTACTCTATGACAAACATAATTCAAATATTAAATTCAAGAATTTCAGTCAATTAGTACCCTAGGTATGCCAAAAAACAATTCCAATTAATCCTTTCAATTCCAATAAATTGTATAGCAAGATAAAGACTTATTAGAATTGCGAAAGTTTTTAGATTGCGATCTTTTCAAAAACTTTAGCTAAGTTTTTTTTGTTTACGCAGTCTATAAATTCTAAAACTTCTATATACTCAGTCGTTCGAAAATAACAGAAATGACATTGTTTATGAAATTGGATTCCAATACTTTTTGCATCTCAATTTACTGCAAAATAAAGAAATTTTAACAATATTTAAAGACTTAAAGAAAGCTTACTTTAATAGCTCTTCAATATCTGAATCTGCCATTTTGAAATTTAAAATTTTTTTTAAATTTTAAGTTAAAAAAAAGAAATTTCATGAGGCAGCAACAAAATTTTAAATAGAAGTCTGCGCTACATTTTTAACATTTCTTTATTACAAATTGAATTTCTATACGTACTTTATTGTGGCCAGTAATTTCCGAAAGATCTATATCTTCAGTATATGTAGCGTGAATTTTCAAACGTACTGCATCTAGAACTTATTTTGTAAAGAATTGAGTCATTGGAACAATTTAGCAAAAGAATTAAATAGTGAAGGTCTACCACAAAAAGACGTATTCGGTTGGAAAAAAGTTTGCAACAAGAAATCATTTTTCATTAAAAAAAATAATGCCTGTCACATTTAAGGGTTGCTTTGACTAGAAGTTCCAATTTAACAAAATCGCAGTAAAAAATAAAGGCGAGATGGAAAAAACTAGAAGAGGGCCTAAAAATCCCACTGAAACTATTAAAACAAATGATTTAAGCAGGAATTATATTTTTATGTATATATATATATATATATATATACATTGATTGAGAAATACATATCTAATAAATTTGATTTACCACATAAAATTTCCCGGCTAATTCGTGATTTCCGACATTGCTGAAGTATTGCTGAATCCATTTTTTTTTTGTAAATATTTATATATGAATTTGGTTTACAGAAAGAGAAATTAAATGATCTACAAATCGAGTGAAATACAGAACATTAAATTAATATAAAATCGAATGGAGTTGAAATCGAATCCATTTTATTTAGATTTCAGAATACCACAGATTAAAAATTCGTTTTTTGTTAAATTAATGTAAATTCTTTCTTCATCGCGTATGTAAGCCGTAAATAAAGGAGCACAAACCAAGGAAACACCAAAAATTGCAACGAAAAATTACAATTATTTCTTTAACACAAAGCAAAAGTTTAGGCAAATTTACTAACCAATATGCAAAACTAAAATGGAATCAACATGTTTCTTCAACAAAAAAGGATTAGATACAGTTGGGCCTATTACATGAACCGTTTTTTACTTTCTTTTAATCAATTAATACAAAAATTTTGCGAAGATTTTAATTAACTACTAGAAAGAATTGTTTTTTTTTTTAAATTTGAAAAGTAAAAAAAAATTCATTAATTTTCAGAATTTTTTGAAATCGATTTTTTTATTTGCATGTAATACTTTATTACTTTGGTTTGCAATACTTTCCTCAATTGTGTAAGTAAATATTATTGTAATTTATATTATATTTATATTATAATATTATTAAAATTTTAACTGAAATTTGTATTTCAATATATTTCAATCATAAATTTAAATTCTAAACCAAAAAGCTTTTTATTAAGTATTATTTAACTTTGTTATTAATTTTTTTCTTACGTGACAAATATACACGACGGCTTAAATTCATAAGCAAATTTTTCGCACACAGTGTAGTTTACACAAAAAATCTTAACGGTTAAAAGTAATTATGTTGATGATATTTTATTTTTGAAAATTCTTTACACACGTGAAAGTTATAAAAATCTTTCCTTTACTTTGGTTTTTGATCTTTGAACCGACACCAACCTTGGACGAATACAATTCTCTTTTTTTTTCCTGCGTGATGTCTTTGTCTTTATATAACACGTCCCAACACTCATTTTTTTTTACGAAGTATTCCGATTTGTTGCCTTCGTTCCTGTTTTTTTGAAATTCCATTGATCATATTTTTCATTTTTTTTTTCTTTAATTAAGTAAAAAAGTGTTTAATTAATGTCTTTATATCTAACAAGTCCCAATGCTCAGAGAGAAACTTGAAAGCACGACCTTATTTTATATGGGTTTTTTTAAATCGAAGTGGCTATTTTTTGAGAAGAAATATTAAAATAAATTCACACTTATCAGAAAGCAGGTAAAATTTAGAAAATATATTTGAAATATCAAAAAAATACATTAATATTAAAATTAAAATAAAAGCGGAAAAACAACAAGCACAACCATCGCCTTCAACGTTTTAATATGTTACTGAAAGCATTTCATTATTTTTAAGTGAACAGCTTGTTTTTCTCATAGGGTAAGTTAACTCAAGATATGGGGAGTAACTGTGGTGTCAAGTTGAAAATATAATTAATGAAAGATAATTCTTAAATATTGATAAAATATAGTAAAGAAAAAATTTGAAGAAGGAATTAGAAAATAATATCTAAAATACAATCAAATATTATTTGTTAAATACAAATTTTATATAAACTTCAAAATGTTACCTCTATTTTTATTTGAAAAAATATTAAAAACTTACTATCATTTATATTAATTACCTAAGAAAAAAAATATTTAAAATGTTTGGAAAAAACAATCATATATTTTTATGTCCGAATTTGAATATTTTTTCATTTTTGAAATAAATGGTATTTTACCAAATGACTCAAAAATTCCGACTGTAAAATAACAGGTATTTTAAAATTTTTGTTCTTTATGTAATATTCTTTCCGTTTATAATTAAGATATAAATAGATTGCTCTTGTTTACCTCCTAATAAAATATGAAAAAAGAGAACAGCAAAATTTTTGAAGCACTCAATATAACATGTTTTAAATAGTTTTAAAATAATTATTTAAAAAAAAATTTATTGGAAGTAGGAACATATGTACATATTTATTTTTAATAACTTAAAAACTAACTGAAATTATTTGAAACAATTTTATAAGTAACGTATAAATAACCGAAATGAGATAATTCAAATTGTTGAAATGTGTCAACCTATATTACTTTTAATAACATTTTTATTAACAGACACTACTCAACTTACCTTATTGAGAAATACAAAATGTGCATAAAAAATCATACATCCTTCCTCATTAACATTTGAAACCATACTGAAATATGAATTTCAAATTTTTTTTTCATTTTTTCTTTCCTCCTACCTTTCTTTCTTTTTCGTGCAATAGAATTTAAATGGGAAGCTTTTTAAAAAATGTGTATAATATCCTGAGATTTTTTAAAATATTAAACTCTTTTTTACTTAAAAAAAAAGAAAAAAATAATAAAAAATATGACACGATCAGTGGCATTTAAAGAAAAAACCAGCAACGAAGCCAAAAATTCGTAATATTTCGTAAAAAAATTGAGTATTGGGACTTGTTAGATATAAAGACATTAGTTTAATATTTTAACAAATCTCACGATATTATACTCATTTTTAAGAAGCTTTCCTTTTAATTTCTGTGAACGAAAAAGAAAGAGACATAGGAAGAAAATAAAAGGAAAAAATTGTTCATAATTATATTTAAGTAAGGCTTCAAATGTTAATGAGGGGAATGTATGATTTTTTCATATACTTTTTATACGTTATTTTCCAATAAGGTAAATTAAGTGTTGTCGGCTAACAAGAAAGGGAATGAGATTCGTATAATGTGGTATAATGTGGCTTTCAACAATTTGAGTTATTATCTTATTTCAGTTCTTTAAAAGATTCTTAAAGAATTGCTTTAAATAATTTCAAATAAATTTTTAGATTATTGGAAAAATTTGTATGTACCTACTTCCAAATAATTGTTTTTGTACATAATTATTTTAAAACTAGTTCAATCTTATTATATTTAGGCTTGCAAAATTTAGTTGTCTTCTTTTTTCGTATTTATTTGTTGGTAAAGAAGAATTATCCATTTATAAAATGACCTAATCTGTCTATGGACGGCTTATCTTAATTCAAAAGAATGTTACATAAAGAACAAAAGTCTACACAAGTACCTATTATTTTACAATCGGAATTTTTGAGTCATATATTCTAAGATACTATTTTTGTTAAAAATGGAAAAATATTCAAATCCGGTCATAAAAATATATATGTAATTGTTTTTTCTAAAACATTTTAAATATTTTTTTTACTTAGGTATTTGAAAAAAGTTTTTTAAGGTTTTGTCAAATAAAAATTTATGTAAAATTTTGAAAGGTACATATGTATATAAAATTTGTATTGGTAAAATAACATTTGATTGTATTTTAAACAAGTCGTGTGTGCTTGCATTGCAAGCCTTGCAAGTGTGTCTGTAGTTTTGAAATTGTGTTCTATTCTACGTGTGAGATATCTTAAGTTAACTTTACTTTTCTTCCAAAACACACCCGTAATATACATATAGATATGTATATTTTTTTCTTAAGATTTTATAAGACAATACTTAAAATAAGAAAAGCTCTTAAAACTAATTACGAAAAAGTACATAATTTAGCAAATAATTAGTTGCTTTGAGATCTAATATCTTTTGATTAATTTGTTTCAGAACCTCGTTTAGAGTTATGTCGCATAAAATTGAAAAATACCTTTGGCAATAAGCACTTTAAGCGATCAATTACTGCTTACGTAAAAAATAATTCGCTACTAAAATCCATGCACATATTTATTTGGATTTTATAATACAGGCGAATATTATGTGTAATCAGTTAACCTTAATCCTAACGTATATAGGGTTATGCGTATGGCCACAGACATCTTTATATAAGATTTAACGATACACAATTTACTAATGCATTCATACGGTGTATTGAAAATTGATTATCGTACTTTTTGTTAAGAAATATATTTTATACTAAGTATTTTTGAATAAATTAAAAATGTTCATATGGTGATTTGGGATGTTTGTAAAAAAAAAAAACGATTAAATACAAAAAATATGCAGAAATTATTTTATTTCATTTAAATATTAGCAAAATTAAATTTCTTGTTCTTACAAACTAGTTACTTATTACAGGTAACAAATTGCATTATAACAAATTACAGGTAACAAAAAATTTTTCAGTTAAAACCAAAATAATAAATACATAAAAAAATTGTTTTTGAAAAAACTGCAGGACATATTTACATAAAAAACCAAATTTTTAATCAAAATCTTAAAACTAGTAATATTTGATGAGAAAAGCAATTCATTTTATGACATAAATGTACCTATGTATTCAACTAAATTCACAAAATTTTTTAATTTTCTTTTATAAGAGATTAAATCACTTACTTATTGAAATTGTTAAAATCTTAACATTGGTAGGTCCTTGATTAAATTATATTTGCCACAGGCAACAAAATGAATTTTAAAGTTTCTACAAATTAAAAACACTTCGGTGGTGTAGAACTCCTTTGTCCTAATGCTTGTATCCATTTGTCCCTGATGACTTCGTTCTTTGGCAAAGTACATGTAGGTATAGCATTTACGTTCTCCTTTTCTCGTAGACTGTTGCTTCTGCATCCTTCGACGCAACACTTTCGGGACATTTCTATTTATATGAACGTAATCAAATATACTATTATATTTTATTTAAATATGATTACAAATAAAACTTCAAAAAGTACACCAAATCTTACTAATTTAATTTTTCTCTTTAAATAAATTTTAGCACTATTTTTTCAAAATCCACCTTTGTTTCATACAAAATATGACAAACAAAAGAAAAAATTTATTTATATATACTTATAATAAATCTACATTTTATTAAAAAACACGAAAAATTAATATAATTATTCACTAAATTTAAATTAAAATTAAATTTTAAATAACAAATAAATTATTTTACCGCACAGCGACGCAGCCTTCCCGTACGAAATTTATATATGGACTAAAGAAAACCATAGTCTAATTTTTTTTACAATAGTCAATAGACACAAATACAAAAATATTAACATGTCTTGTATATGATAGGAGTCTTTGGTATGGCATACGATTTCTATGCAAAAAGTCTCAGGTTCGAATCCTGTAAAATGCGATTTGTCAGATTAACTTTTTTTTTTATTGCTAATTTTATTTTTTTTTGTTTTTATTTAAAATGAAATTAAATATAAATTAGTTGGGTCAAACCAATGGCTTGTATTGTACCACTTTTCTCTTCAGCAATTAAAAATACTTCTTTTAAAAACAATCTGTGTAAACCCACCACATCATTAAAATTATTTTTATTCATATACGAAACTATTTCATTAAGGATTGCATACATTCAGGATGAACGATTTATTCAGCCTTTGAAATAAAGCAAAAATTAATTTAAAGGGGGGTGTAAGGCATCAAAAATTCAAATTTTACAAATTTCGAGAGGCAATAACTTGAGACTGGGTGGAGATGGAAAAAAATTTTCTTCTAGCGAAATAAACTGTTTATTAGTGTGTAAAAGCTGTTTAAATTTCAGACTCCCACAATGTACGGTGTGGAAAAAGAATGGTATCAAAAATTTGGAAAAAACTAACTTTTAATAACGGTAAATTTTAGCAGCCATTTTGCTTTTCTAAAGTTTAAATATAGTATGCCGTGGTAGAACAAGCCAGCCATTATATTTCTGCTTTTGCAAAATTTAAAAAATGCTTATAGTTTCACTGCAGTCAATAATTAAAAACTGGCATTTTTAGTGTTTCAGGGGGGTTGAACTTTTAAAGTGGGGGAGATAGGGAAAAATTTTCTTCCACGGAAATAAGTTTCTAGTAAAGATCTATCTACGTATAAAATTCTAGCTTTCTATCTTCAAGGGTGTAGAAGTTTTGTAAACGGACACGCGGACAGACGGGCGGACGAATGGACGGACAGAGTGAAACTAATAAGCACTTTTTTTCAAATTTTTTTTGGAAAAGTACTAAAAAGCTTTACCCTTAGAAATCAATATAAGCGAGTTTTCGCTTTAAATATTTTTTTGAAAATACCCTATGTAAGAAGTTTAATGCAATCGAATTTTTCTTATAAAAAAATTCTTTTATACGTTATACATGTTATACATTTATACATTTTCTTATAAAATTTTGTCCTAAAAGTATATTGTCAAGAAATTTAATGTACACTTATGTTTTGCTTACTAATACATTTTGAAGCAGATCCCGAAAGGAATACATAACCAAATGCGTACGTACGTACTTATTTATAAATCAATGTAGATTTTGTTAAATCTTTACAATTTTCTTAAGAAGGTGTTCACTTTTTGTTATACCTCACACTTCCAAATATGAATTTACATACAATATTTATACCACCAAATTAATAAAAAACTTACACCTACACTATGTAGTACCAATTTGTAAAAAGCGGTCACAAAGCATCTTTGGAGGGGGTAAAGGGGAAGGATGGGTGGAATTAATGCTTTTTCTAGGACACTAGAGGCAAAACCCTATCTAATGCCTTTTCTTGCATGTCTCTAACCCTTCTAGAAGTACCCGTACTTTTTGACACCTGAGAAGTCGCTATATATATATAACATTAATTTCCTCTTCCCCCTTCATATTTTTTCTTTATTATTTATATTAATATTATAGTAAATATTCTTTTATTAATTATTTTTTTCAACTTGTCACTACAATTACTTGCCATATCTTGAATTAACTTACCCTATGAGAAAAATGGCTCTTCACTTAAAAATGATGATGTGCTTTCAGTATCACATAAAATGTTGAAAAGGAAGGTTGTGCTTGTAGTTTTTACGCATTTTAAGAATTTCCGTATTTTAAGAACTTTAAATAATGAATAAAAATATTATTATATTTAATTGATATTTGAACTTCGGAATTTTACCAGCTTTATAATAAGTATGAATTTATTTTCTTATTTCTTTTAAAAAAAATAGCTATTACGATTTAAAAAAACCCATTTAAAAGAAGGTCGTGCTTTCAAGTTTCTTTCTTAGCATTGGGACTAGTTAAATGTAAAGATATTACGTTATTCTGCGATTTATACGTTTCACATACTTAAATATTATTATTTTTGTGCAAAAATTTCTCGATAAGATATTTTCTCAGATTTAACGTCAAAATTCTCGATTTTGACTTTGAAGCATGCCATATATTTTCATATGCATATATCAATTTTGAACCAAAGTATATCTATTTTATAAGTTTTCAACTTTCCGTTTACATCATACTAATGCAATCACTTACCAATATTTGTATATAAATAATTACCTTAGCTAAAAGAGTTAAAAAGTATAATCCCTTTTCTCCATTTTCATACACATAAGAATTATTGGGAGAGGGTAAGTGTACGCAATAAACGCCTTCCCGTTTTTTAACACTTTCAGAAAAAATTCTTGAAAAAAACCACTTTTTTTCAACCACTATTAGTTTCACTCTGTCCGTCCGTCCGTCCGTGGACATGTTTACAAAACTTCTACACCCTTGAAGATAGAAAGCTGAAATTTTTGTATGTACATAGATCTTTACGAGAAACTTATTTCCGTAGAAGAAAGTTTTTATATATTTTCCCCCCTCTACAAGTTATACCCTACCAAAACCCTAAAAATGCCTAATTTAACTAATTATTGAAATGAAACCATAAGCATTTTTTAAATTTTGCAAACGCAGAAACATAGTAGATGGCTTCTTCTACAACGGCATATTTGAACTTAAAAAAAAACAAAATAGCCGTTCAAATTTACCGTTATCTAAAATCCGTTTTTTCCGAATTTTTGATGTCGTCTTCTTTTATACCACAAGTTGTAAAAGTCTGAAATTTTATCAAGTTTTAGATACTAATAAATACTTTATTTCGTTAGAAGAAAATTTTTTTCCATCTCCCCACTCCTCTCTCAAGGTATCGTCTGTCGAAATTTGTAAAATTTGAATTTTTGGCACCTTATATTTCTGAAACCGGAAGTTTCTCAAATTTCTATAAACACAAAAAGCTAACGGTAAATTCCACGCCATTAAAAAATATAAATATTTTTCTTAATTCACACAATTAACCCTTAAAATCGAGCATTATGTCAAACCCTCTTTAAACTTATTTTTGCTTTATATCAAAGGCTGCATAAATCGTTCATCCTAAATATATGCAATCATAGAAGTAGCTTCGTATATGAATGAAAATAATTTTAATAGTATACTAAGTATACATAGATTGATTTTAAATGCAATATTTTCACTTGTCGAAGGAAAAAGTGCTACAATACATTGGTTTGACCCAACTTTATTAATAATGTATTTTTAAAGACGCACAAAAGCATTGTTTCGTATTTTTATAGTGTCAAAAAAATATTAAACATTTTAACAAAATCATTTCTGTAATTTATTCCAGTACAAGGTGGTAAGAATAGTATGTCCAGATTATAAAAACGAAGCAATTTAAAAAAATGACTGTTGAAATAAAAAGAGATAATTATAATTTATATACCATTTAAAAAAAAAGTAATAAAAATCAATTTTCAAAAGGCAAATGATATTAAAAGAATCTTAAATGTGTTATTAGCAATAGTCAATACAAATATAAATTATGGACCTTTTATTTATTTTTCAATCTTGTCTTTGAAAATTTAAAACACATATTTCCTATGAATATACATACGTAGGAATCGGTAATATTTGTATTTCATAAAGTAGGAATCAATCTTCATTAACTTGCAAAAGAGGAATGGTGAGCTTTTTCTATCGCGCCATAGCTTTAATGACCTGTAAATCAACAAAATGGCTATGAAATTTACCGTTATCAGAAATCCATTTTTGTTCAAATTTTTCATATCCCTTTTCTTCAAGACAATAAGCTGAAGGGGACTAATATGGAAATTTAAGCAATAGTTTTATATATAATTTGGTATATAATGAAACTAAATTAAACAATGTATTTTAACTTTATTTACAAACAGTATTCTCACTTTTTGGAGAGATAAGTTCTGCCTTACTAGCCGTTGCTTTCACAAAACTTTATTAAGTTCTTAAGTTATAACTGAAACCTCTAACTGAAATCCTAAATTGTTTTTTTGCATAATTATAAATCTTTAATAATTGATTTAATTAAAAATTAAATTTTCTTTAAAAAAATTTTCAGGGAAATTGTAATATAATTTATGTTATATGTATGTATATATTTACATCATATGCACATAAATGTAGCCAACAACAAATTATTATTTCTATGCTATATTTAATAACTTAAAATAATTTTATAGTATGTAAATAAAAGTTTAACAATGGCTTAGAAGTTTAGATGTTGCTGTGATTTGCGATTGTACATTTTTTATCAAACAGCTTTTTTCCAGGTTTCACAATTTTAATTTGTCGGAGACATTTTGTATTAATTTTAAGTAAGCACTGATTATTTCAATTATCCAATATTTTCTTTAATATAAAGACACTTTGAGTGAAGAAAATAAAAGTTATAAAGAGAAAATATGCTTAAAGTTAGTTGAAATCTTCTTAGGTATTTTTAGTTGCAAATGACTTAAAACATAAGAGGGCCGTGAAATCTTTTTTCCGTCATATAAATTCTATACATTTTTCTTAAAACCATAAAAGTAAAATGAGAGTTGCTCTCTTTACGCGATGACCTCATACTTACCATGGCAGGTGCTGTTTTATTTAAAATGTTTAGAGAATACTTAAAAACTGAACAAAATACTGAATAATTTAAATACTCCGGCAAATAAAAAATGTTCTTGTAGGTTCTTGTAGCTTGAAATGAAAAATTATTTGATTATTATTTTCAAATTAAAAACAATTTTTGAACTTTTTCTTTACTTGATTACATATTTTTCTGTAAAACTTTTCCTTTAAAAAGCGCATAAAGCTAGTTTTTATTCGATTCTGATGTTTCCAAATTTTCGATTTTCACAATTTAACAAGAAAAAGTGTTAATGTTGTCTTTGTTAAAATTGAATGCTTTAAGTTTATTAATATTTTAGGTTTTTAAAGATAGTGAGACCTTTTTTGTAGAGAGTTTCGAGGTGTTTCCAGACTTATTTCAGAACCTAAGACCGATGTTCAAAAAAGTTTTCAAATACCAGTTGTAAAGATTTCGGAGGTTTTCTCAACAATACTGATGAATTTTTGAATATCAATATTTGATAATTTCTTTTGAAAGCTTCTACAAAGGAAATTTTTTCAATACACTAAAGTTCAAAGTTTGAAGAGTTCGAAAAAATAACATCCGAAACAATTAGCAAAGCCTACTTTGCGTTTTATTTTGTGTTCGGAAAGAGTATAACTTTTTCATCTATTGCAATTAGCAAAAGATGAAAAAGTTATACTCTTCTTTTCTATTCTCTTTTGCAATTAGCAAAAGAGCACTTGCTTTAAGGTGAATTTATAAGTACGTCTTTTATGCACCAAAGTATTGCGTGTATCCTATATTTATATAAAAAGTTTAATATCTCTCATTTTCTACATTTTCTGCGTAGCTTCTTTTCTCCCAATTTGAAAGTTGAATCAACTTCAAATGTACTTTAAAAAATAATGTAACATTTCATTTAAAATTTTAAAAAGGAATGAAAAATGTCAACTCATGTAGGTTCATTGAATCATGTAGATTCAATGAACCAACATGAGAGAAATGCGGACATTTTTAAATACGGATCGTCTAAATGAGAAATTTGTGGCAAGAGTAAGGGAAAGTACGCAATGTATAGGTCATCACTAGTTAGTTCAGAAGGTTGTACTAATTAGTGTATCGATGTATAGATGTATTAGTGGAAAAAAACTTTGCACTGCTACAACAACAATTTACATTTATATAAAGAAATTCTTTCACTAGTGCATTTGTTTTCCACAATAACGTAATGCAAAATACTTTTTTTGAAGCATAATTTTGAAAATGCCAGTAAAAGCAAATGTTATTTTGTTATAAAAAATAATTCAAACTTTTTGTATTGTAAGTTTATTAAATGGCAATTTAAATTAAAAAAATGTGATGTGGTTTAAATTAGTGAAAATGTTATAGAATATTATAAAAATTTTAATAAGCACTTTTTTAAAAAAATGACCAAATCCGTAAAAATGCCATTTTTCAACTATTTATTGTAGTACAACCATATTCATTTTTCAAATTTTACAAACGCAGAAAAGCAGTGGGTTTCTTCTTCAATCGTGGCATACTATAGTTAAACTTTAAAAAAACAAAATGGCCGTTAAAATTTACCGTCATATAAAATTCGTTTTTTCCAAATTTTTGATGTCGTTTTTCTCCTAAACACCAGGTTGTGAAAGTCTAAAATTTTAACAGCTTTCACACTTTAATAAATAGTTTATTTCGTTAGAAGAAAACTTTTTTCCACCTCCATTTGTCGATGAATTCTGTGTCATTAAAAAATATAATTATTTTTCTTAATTCACACAATTAACCCTCAAAATTAACTTTATGTTAACACCACTTTAAATTAATTTTTGCTTTAATCAAAAACTGCATAAACCGTTCATCCTAAATATATGAAATCCTAGTAATAGTTTCGCATATGAATGAAAATAATTTTAAAAGTGTGGCTGGTATACATAGATTGTTTTTAAAAGCAGTGTTTTCACTTGTTGAAGGGAAAAGTGCTACAATACAAAATTGGTTTAACCCCTCAACAAGAAATTTTCGTCCATATTGAGAATGCAGCGATGTTATATTGTCAAAAAAAGATTCGAAATTGGAACATTGTTACGTGTGTGGTACGTTTGAGGGTTTTCTATGTGTCGAAAGTGGAGCATTTTGGGAATTGTGTTGGTAACGACGTTAATCAAGTTTCATTACAGGCATACAAAAGACATAATTCCTGTTAAGGTGTTATTACTTTAAATGTCGAGTAAACATAATTTAGCCACAAATACGTTTGTTTTGAGAAATTATTTTACTAATGCAAACTTAAAATTATTTTTTCTTATGTACATAAAATAAATTTATATGAATACACATTAAACAAAATTAGTTATTTGTATGACTTAAAATATTTGGAAATGTTGGATACATATATGTAAGAAACAAATGGTTATTGCAATTGAATAATAAAATATTATAACTTTATTTTCAGGTGTACAATAATTTTAAATTTATAAACGGAAAAAAAATTTTCGACTAATTTTGAAAAATACGCGCCTAGCTTTAAAACTTAAATTAAATAGTTTTTTAATTAAAGAAATTTGAAAAAAAAATAACATATTCATTTTTGGAATAAATTTTGATTTTAAACCCTAAAAATAGCATTATAATTGAATTTTAGAAAGAAAAATAATAATAGAACTCCTTTTTTAACATGAGAAAAATTTTTAAATTTTTATTTTGAACATTTTCATAATTTACAAAATATTTGGTCGCCTCCATTAAATATGGTTCCTCTACATTATGACTTAAAACACATATTTCCTTTTTATGTACCTAAAATCACTCAAAATAACCCGAAATAGACACACTAACTTTTTTGTTCCCAAAAGTGATATAAAGTGTTCATCCTATATTATGATTATAAATAAACAGATAAGAGTTTTATCTATTTCTGCTAACTATACGCTTGTAAAATACTTTTCTTCGAAATTACACTCGCGTAAAATTTGGTACCATTTTGCAAAGTAGAAATATTCTACAATTCGAAAATCTTTAATATGTATGTATGTTAATACATATTAAACTTATGTATGTTCTTCTTCAAAAAAGAATTGACATTGTTAATATTTCTATCTAAAGATCTGTGACGATCGATTCTATGTAATATGATAAAAATTGTACATCGTACGCTCTCGTCTGCAAACATAGAATTTGTAAAAAGTAGTAAATTTAGAAAAAAAGTGATATTTTTTTCATAATTTTAAAATTAAAATATTTTTGAAATGAACGAAATTTAAATACATAAATATTTTTTATATTACTTGACATGAATTGAAGGTCAATATTATTATACCGCACAATATTTTCGGTTGTAAAAACTTATAATGTGTAAATTAAAGTAGCATAATTTCGAAAGGCAATATGCGAGGCAGAGCAAACTTCGTTACTATAATGCGTCTAACTTCTAACATTGAAGAATTTGTGGCAAAAAAAGGCATTTTAACTATTTTACATACGCATAATTATTTGCAACATTTTTGAACAAAAATCAACAAATGTTGGTTATTGCGTTGGTAAGATTTTCCTTATTGGAAAAATTAACCACTTTTAGCATATAAAATGTTGCCACACAGACGTTGTAGTAACGTTATTGCTTCAAAAAATGTGTTTAGTAATATCACGGTACAATTTTCTGCTTGCGACATTATTAAATACTTCTTTCCAATTTTTAGGGCGTTAGTATGTTTGTAGTTAACATACTTCCGAATTCCTTGAAATGCTTGTCAGTTAGTTTCGGTAACAACCAAATCTGAAAGGGAATATTGTTGTTCTTGCATTTGATAATTTTATAATAGAAAAATTATGAAACCATAGGAATTTTCATTCATTGATGTATTAGTGATCATATGCTCATAGTGATCATTTCTGTTTTTGCATCTGATAATTTTCTAATAGAAAATTAAACACAGAACGGCAGTGAGTTGCTTCCTCTATCGCGGTATACTATAGTTAGAGTTTAGAAAAACAAAATGGCCGTTCAAATTTACCGTTATCTAAAGTCTTTTTTTTCAAAATTGGATTTCGTTTTTCTTCTAAACCCCAGACTGTACAAGCTTGAAATTTAGGGGCTTTTAGGCATTAACAAATAGTTCATTTCGTTAGAAGAAAATTTTTTTCCATCTCCACCCCCTCTCAAGTTATCGCCTCTTGAAATTTGTAAAATTTGAATTTTTGACACCTTATATTTAAATTTCTATAAACACAAAAAGCTAACGGTAAATTCCATGACATTAAAAAATCTAATGATTTTTCTTAGCTCACGCAATTAACCCTTAAAATCGAGCTTTATATTAATTTTTGCTTTATTTCAAAGACTGCATAAATCGTTCATTCTAAATATATGCAATCCTAGAAATAGTTTTGTATATAAGTGAAAATAATTTTAATAGTGTGATAGGTAAATACATAGACTGTATTTAAAAGCAGAATTTTCACTTGTTTAAGGGAAAAGTGCTACAATACAAACCATTGGTTTGACCCAACTTTATTTACATGTATACCAAAATTTTTCGTTGAAGCGAAACTTTGATCTGATACGTCAATACACGATCTTTCGCACTAGCCGATGAAGACTTACGAGTATAATATTTTTCTCAAATGTTTCATCTAGCAACACGAATTTGAGAAATTTGAAAAAAAAAGTTTGAACCTTAACTAAACAAAATACGTTCGAACGGTTTAGTTTATTAATTATTTACTTACATACATATATACAACGGAGTAAAGTTTCATCTATTCAAGTCTAGATTTTTCGGAAAAATTCGGTTTTTTTGAGTTGGTCGTTTTTGCCATTGCAAAACTTTCGACTTACTGACCTGTTTACACATGGAGCAAATAATTTTGCAAATGAAGCTCATTAGAAGTGAAACTTAATTTCAGTAAAATTATATTGAAATCCTATAACGGTGGAACAAATTATTTGAGAAATCTGAAGGAAAACAACGCAGTTCGTCATTTGGGGAAGAAAAAGCTAGAAAAAAACGAATCTAGGAATGTAATTATCCAAAGCAGCAAATTTTAGATATGAAGCTGAATTCTAAAGCACTAAACACGATGATCCGACAAAAAATATCATAAAAATTTGCAATCATAATTTTTCAAACATTTTAAATGTACTTGGAGCAAATAAAAATCTAACTTTTAAATTTTAAATGAAATAATCATTTTAGATAAAAAAATATATATGACAAATGCAATTTTAGGCAATTTTACTATAGCTATGGAGCACACTAAAATTTAAAAAGAAATCATGCTTTTTTCATATGAAATGTTCTCCATTGCAAAAAAATGGTCTATGGAGTAAATAAGACCACACGTCAAAACCATTAAAACCAGTCTTAAGTCGAAATTTTCAAAAATGCCGTATGGAGCGAATTAAAACATAGCCGAGAAATTGTACAAAAGATTTTACAATAATTATATAAATAACTTTACAATTGTATAAAAATTTTTACAATCAAATTGTAATGCCCCATAGCGTGGTAATATGCAAAAACACAACAAAACAAAACAAAAAATTTATTTACTTTTTCTTATACAGGGTGATTCAGTAAAGAATACAACATTATATATCATTGTTTAGGGCATCAAAAATGGGTAAAATTTTTGTTTGGAACTAGTTGTCAAAATTCAACGGTTTCCGAGATACAGGGATTTTAACGAATTTTCACGAAATTTTTACTTGCCCAAGCTTTTTTGCTTATAACTTCTATTCCGAAAAATATAAAGGCCTCAAGTGAACAGTTTCTGAAAGCACAAGTAAAGGGCTTGAAAGCAATATATTACTTGATTTTGTATTTTATGTACTTTCGGAATACAATGCGTTCGAACTTTGGAAAAACACCAATATATTTCATTTTCAATTTTTTTAATTTTTTTATCCCTAAAATTTTTCGTGAGAGTAGCTTGTGAAACTTTTTTTTGTTACAGATATAGCATAAAAACCATTTCTACGTTAAGATTTTATTTCCTAACAAAATGTAAAAAATAAAAAAATTGTCACTAATCTTGATATTTATTGATTTTAAATGTCGTAATTATTAACTATTATTAATTTTTGATCAAAATAGTTACTCTAAAAAGCAGTTGACATTTTTAAAAAAATGTTTTGGCAAAAAATGATATTTTAAGATTTTTATTGAAATACAATAAATTTTATATTGTATATATGTATGTATATGTAAATTGTGTTCCATTAACTTAAAAATGTCTTTTGAAATACGGAAGAAATAGAAATTTGAAAAAAGGCGATAAATGGACCAAATTTGGCATATCAAAAGAAAGAGCATCTTATCAAATGTGTAAGTCAAAACAAAGCATCTTATCAAATTTGTAAGTCAAAAAACCCAAGAGTGACGTATGGAGTACATAAAAATTTCACCAATGCTTTGTAATTATTGTACATTCATTGCAAACTTGTATATACATACATACATATAAATATGTACCTGCATGCATATATGAATATTCAATTATAACATATGAAAATACTTTTTCTAGCGATGCGCCTTATTTCAGTTTTATAATTTAGCGAGCGCCTGTTAACTTGCTGTACCTTATGAAACACAGTATTGCAAAATATTTCAGCTACCGTATAAGATAAAATAATTTATCCATATTCTCTCTAAACTTTTCAATCCAGAATTCAACTGATTTTCGCTAGAAAAAAATACTTAAGAAAAACCTTGAGAAGTTTCCAACATATAACGAAAAATTACAAAATTATTTACGTCCAAAAGTTATGAAATTTTTGCAATTCCATAAAAATCAATTTTTGAGGTTTAGAACTAACTACACGACAGAAACAAAATATGTTTAAATTCTACATTTACTTTGTTTATATTGAATTGATATAGCTTAAATCTTATTACAACTGTTGCACGCAAGTACATGTACGGTAAGTGTCCTTAAAACAAACAGTGGTGGTAACTGGTGATAGTTTGATACATATAAGTTCTCCTTTAGTTAATAAAAGATTTTCTCTATACAACATATATATATATATATACATATATATATATGTATATGCAGAATAGAGAAAATTTTTTATGTTTTATTTATGTGAGCACTAAAAACATAATATGTGTTTACATAATATTCATATAAAAACATATATATAATTTAGTAATTCGAAGTAAAATATAATTCTGCCATTATAAAATTTAATTTTGATATTCATTTTAATTAATTAAAATACTTGATTTTTGATTTAAAATTATATGTAAACTATTTCTGTGGAACGGATTTTACTTTTTTACAGCCATATTCGTCTAATAAATTGTGTGTCAATATTTGTCAATAAAGTAGTATAATTCACTTTATACAAAATTCTTCAAGATTCTTCTAATCATTAACTCCACAAGAGAAAAAAAACAGTTAAGTACCCAGCAGTTTTTGAATGGACAATCGATATGATACCTTGCAATTTCTTATGATAAAGTACTTAATATTTTAAGTATTATTTATAAGAATACATTTGTAGTAAATATTACTTATAATACTTTATAAAAAAATTTCTAATTTCGAATTGAATTTTCATAAATTTTTTTTATTAATGTATTAATTTTTGCCTATTAAAACTACTAGTAAAGGTAACATTCTATAGTACTAATAAATTCAAATCATCTGAATTTGACATGTTTTTCTCTTTAATTCAATATTAAATATGTAGCTTATTTTTGTTTGAATTATAATTCGATTTATTTTTTATTTTTTCTTATCTTTAGAAATATCTGTAGAAATCTAAATTAATATACCATCTTTACTGAATATTATCAGTATAGTTTAAAAATTTTGCAATTTTCTTGTTTAAATTGAAAATTATATATGCTTTGGTAATGAATATAAATATAATATTTCTGCGTTTTGACTTAAAAATTTTTGTCGGATTATCAAACTTCAATGCCAGAAATCAGACATTTTACGTTCACATTAATACGTTCATGATTAAAAAAAAAATTAGTGGACCTAGCGGCATTTTGACCAAAAACTCTTAGTTAACTTAAATAAAAAAAAACGTTTTTAGTATTGAGCTTCGGTTTTAATGATTTTTTTTTTAGTTTTTTATAGAAAAAAATAGTTTCTTTTCAATTAATAATGTACGAAATAAGTGTTAAATATTTGCACTGCAAGGGCTAACTACAACATATATTATACAATAATACTATATCACACAAAAATAAATGGTGAAAAATTTTTTGTTGAAAAAATTAAATAGAGTTTATGTTGCAAATAGTGTAATTTTATATAATGTCGCACTCTCTTTGTATCATTCAAAGGGAACGGACGGATTAATTAAGTGTTTTCCTCATAGTTATATTATAAATATTCAGTATTTTTTGAGAATTAAAAAATATATAAAATAGGTGAATTAATGATTAATTTGATATTATCTTTTAATTTAATAATATTAAACGTCAAGGTTATAATTTGAAGTTACAATAAAAAATTTATAATTAATAATAAATTAAGAAAAAAAATGTAAAAATGCGTTTAAAGAAAAATGCATGTAGTGATGCAACCCAAAACTTAAAAAGAAAGAATGAATTTTCTGTGTTTGAATCAGATGCAAATATGAAATTTTCTAAGGTGGATAATAAGAATAAAAAGAAGAAAACTAAAAATGAGTTAAAAAGTGAGAATTCTGTGTTAAAATGTGAAATCAATAGTTTAAAGCAAATTAATTAATAATTTAAATAAAAAAAATTAAATTTAAATTAATAATTTAAATAAAAAAATTAATAACGTCATGGTAAACTTTGAGTCTAATAATGCTGGTAATGCTGCCATTGTTAAATCAACTTTTGTTTCAGATGAACGGTATTTAGAAAGAGATGTTGATATAGAACATCAACTTAATACTCACAATTTAATACCTAATACTAACGCAAATACTAACACAAGCAATGAAAACAAGAATGAAAATAATATACATAGCATTGAAAGCTCCAATAATAAAAATATACAAAATAGTGAAATTTTAAAAAAAAATAATTCAAAAATACAAAAACATTAACCAATAAGTAATTAGAAGTAATTCTGAAAATTCTAACAATAATATTTTGTTAATACCAACAAAAAATTTATATCTACTTCTGATGTACAGTATTTAGAAAGATACAATTATATTGAATATATAATTAAATGACAATAGTTTCATACCTAACTTAAATTGTAATATTAATGATGGTAATGATATAGAAAATAATATGCACACTCAAAATGTAAACTTGGAAAATAATGATGGGAGTATCGAACTCTGTAATAAGGACTAAATATGGAAGATAACAGCAATAGTAACCATTTTGATGGCAACAATAGTAACTGTAATAATACAAATAAAAATGTAAATGCTAATAACATTAAAGAAAGCAAATTCCACCAATAAACTTTACCGATCAAGACCCCAATGATATTTTCGAGTTATTGTTACATAAGCTTAAATTAAATAAAAACGAATTTTATGTTAAAAAAATTACTCAAAATAAATTTTCTATATTTATTTATTTTTTTTTTATTTATTCATTCGCCTTATTTTTCATATAAAATTTTAAGACTAAATAGTTAACAAATATATAGATAACTTAATAATAAAATAAAATGAAAAAGATGGCCCTTTCTATTGCAGTTAAAAGACAAGTGACGAATTGCCATATTACAAATTTAAATTTAATTACAATGGATCACAAAGAAACCTAACCAAGTAATAAAAAATTCAAAAATCCCAAAAAAAATCAAAATATCTATAACTATCACTTATCTTTCTAGATAAAAATCTATATAAAAATAGATAAAAAATTATAAAAATTTATAATTTACTTATGATAAAAATATAAAAATAAAATTTACAATTTCAAATAGTTTATACATTTCAAAAGTTATTTGATTATACACTTCAAAAGTTATTAACACAATAAATTTTAATCAAATCTTTATTCAAATATAATCTTTGGAATCACTAGATTGTGCATCAAACAAATTTAGCTCAATAAAAGCTCAATTCTTTGGGGTCGAAATAAGATAACCATTTCTTAAGAGTTACTTAAGAAATATTGATTATAAAATAATCATTTCTTAAAAAAACTGACAAACTTCTAACTCTTCTAAGATCCAATGGCAGTAAATTGAATACTTTTAGCGCAATCGAGATATAGAAATGAGAAAAATGACAAAGTCTCGCTCTTGGAACAACTGCCATATTTATGTTATTATATTTTGTAATAGTTTGAGTATTTTAAAAAATTTAGAAATATGTAAGATTTAATAGAAGCAAACTCCTTCTGAAGAAAAATTAAAAACATTCTTGTTAAAAGATTTACATATAAGTTAGAATGAAAACAATGTGAAAAAATATTTAAATGATGTAGATAATCAGTCAGTTGAATTTGTGAAAGTGATTAGGTTTTCTACTCCTAATTCTATTAAAGAAATTATTGCCAATTTTTTTAGTACAAATTAGTCCCACCAATAAAATATCCGATTTTCATAATATAAAATATCTGAATAATCAAGTAGTGTAATGATATAAGATAAATAAAGATGAGATTTTGCAATGTAGGAGGTATACCAAAGGTTTGAACACGCGACTCCAAACTGTAAACTAGAGTATAAATGTGTTAAATGTAAAAGTCATTATGGACCGGGTGAATGCAATATTTATAAGACAAAAGCTAGAAAGCAGCAATTGTGTTGTACTATGTGTGATAATAGTGGTCACGAGAGCCTCATATAGGGGATGTCCTGAATACATTAAGTTAAACGATTAATTCAGTTGATATCAAATATTCAACCCAATTTCGTAAATTGTTACATAAATCCTAATAAATAATTCGCTCAATTATTTATGGCGGAAAGTAATACAATTGAATCTAACGCAAAAGACAACCAATTTGACTTAAGCAATGTTAAAGCAATTTTAGATATGATATGCAAAAAATTAAACACTATAGAGGAGGGAATTAACGGCAATTACAAACGAATTATACATATTTTACGGGATTTATATGGATATTCCAAATAGTGACCTTAAAATTATAAGTTTGAACGTTAATTCTACAGATCCATTCAAAAGGAATATTATCTTAGAAAATTTGTAGAGAATATTCGTGCAGATATTATTTTACTGAATAAAACAAATCTTGAAAAAAATAGGAAGTTAACAATAGAAGGTTATTTTATGATAAAAAACTATCTAAATAGAGAAATAGGTTATAGAGTTACAGCAATATTAATTAAAAACCGTTTAGCATATGATTCTATTAATACTCTAAGAAAATTCAAATTTAAATTTATAGATGCAACTGCAATTTCCCTAAAGTTAAAAAATTGTAAACATTTAATTTATGTTTCGCTGTGCGCTTCATATAATAGTTCAAATTTGTTTGAAAAAGAACTTACTTGCATTTTCAAAACATTAAACTTGGATAAATTACATAATTATTGCTTGTATTGTCGAAGGAAATTTCAATGCGAAACATACAGATTAGAGTAACGTAATAAATAATTATAGGGGAATAATATTTAAATCATAGTTAGACGCTAATAGTATTACGTATAAATCTCGATCATATTAGGGTATGGATCCTACGTACCCAAGATGCGGATTTTTTTAGATCTTTGTATAGCTGATAGTAGAATAAATTTTAAGAATAGATACATTTATATTTGATAGTGATCATAGGGGAATTAGTTTTACACGAGGAATTTATTTATGTTCATATGACAAAGGGCATGATTATGATTTTAACAGGGTTAATTGGGAAAAATTTAGAAACAAATTAGATATGAAATATGATTTAATCAAAAATAGTGATACATCTTTTGTTCCAAATAACAGAAATTTAAGTAACGCAGAAATAGATAATAATTTCACAAAACTGGACACTATTAGCTCGGTAATAGAGAATCAAATCCTTAATAAATAATGTACAGTCACTAATTAAACAGGGCAATAAATAAATTTTGGAAAAACAAAATTAAGAAAATAGTTCCATCGAGAATAAGCAGTAGATAAAAATCGGGTTGATATATTATTAGAAAACGATATTAATTCAAACGAATTATCAATAGAAAAAAAAGGATGTAATATAAAAAATAGTATTCAAGTAGCAAATATACTTAGCACTTTTCTTAAAAGTAGATATCTAATGTACAGAATTTGTAGAGAGAAGTAAAGAATTTTGAAGAAGGTTCATCGGCACTGCGTCATGTTGTTATATTCAGAGATAAGTCAGATCAATTAAATGAAGAAGATACAGTAAATAATTATTTTATTACAAAGGATTATTACAGGATATTATTAAAGGATATTTTTGCAAAACTAAAAAACAAAAAATCTTCAAGAATAGATAAAGTTCCTAATATAATTTTAAAGCAATTTTCTGAAAAAATTATTAAAGCTTATGCTGTTAATAATATTTTGAATAACTGTTACTTCCCAGATCAGTGGAAAACGGCAAAAATAGTTGCAATAAATAGCCTGACAAGGATCCAACGAATCCTGATCATTATAGGCCTATAGGCTTGACATCGAGCATCAGTAAGATTTTTGAAAAAGTTGTACAAAAACCGATTTTCAAATACGTAGATATTCATGCAATACTAAGTGATTTTCAGTTTGACCTCAGACCAAAACATTTCACTCTCCCTGCTATTAATAAATTGGTGTCAGACGTTGATTGGTATGTAAATGATAGACAATGTATTGGTGTACTATTAATAAATTTGTAATTATAACACAATGTGTTGGTGTACTATTAATATGGGTTTCCAAAATATCTAATAAAGTTAATAAAAAGTATGATTACAGGAAAAAAAGTTTTAAGTTGAAATCAATGGTACTAAATCAAGCAAAATATTTAAGATTTAAAACGGTTTGAAATAGGGAACAGGTTGCTCTCCTCTTCTTTTTATGTTACACATTAACGACTTACGGAAACTTTTAAATGGAGCGCAATTGATCTTGTCTACAAAATTTTCAATTGCATTCGCAGATGATATAATTTATGTGGCGAATAAAAAACTTGAACAAATAGAGACAGAATTGCAGGAAATATTTAACGTAGTTCAATGCTATATTAGCTCTTGGAAATTAAGAATTAATTTTAGCAAATGTGACCTTATTTTATTTAGAAATATTTTAAGAAAATGTCATTCTACGGTCCAAAAATGTTGGAAACAATTTCATATTAAGGCTAGTGATGGGACGAATATCTTGCCTTCTAAATTCGTGCGATATTTAAGTATTTACCTGCAACGTAATATGAATTATAATTTACTTGTAGTAAAGCAAAAGAAAAAGTTAGAAAGACATTTTTTATTGCAAAGAGATTTATTCGCAATCATTTCGATAGAAGAAATCATATGCAGGGTAATTCTTTGATATGTCACTCGATATTCCAAAATGAAAAATATCTTAGAAATTCTTTACGTGCGGGGTTCATTCCCCCAGAAACTTTCCCTCTTCTGGTTAGTGGTAGTTTCTTCCAAAATGAAAATAAAATTTCAGTTTTTTACCATATATGCCGGAGGGCAACGGATAAAAAAATTCTTTTTGATCCTGCAGATATACCAAATGAAACTATTAGATATAGTACGGATATTTCATTGGTAGATTTAAATAAAAATGTAAATGGCACGAATATTGGTGGTTATTTACAAATTTAAGATTTTTTGGGCCTAAAGGATTATTCAGAGGGTTATGTATGAATCTAAAATTTAATTGACACGATTTATCCAAATTATAAAGTTTACTGTGGAATAAGTTTCGTTTTTTTGATTCGAATTTATTGCTAAACATATTTATTGTTTTTTAAAACAAAATTTATTAAATAAACTAAATAAGAAACATATTTTCACAAGATTTGTAAAATTTTTTAAAGAGTTAGAACAAAATTTATACACATGATATGTTAGTATAAAAACCACAAGAAATTGAAGCAAAATAAATAACTCAAGATTTTCAACGAAATCCAGTTGTAAATCCTGTCAGTCTAGTGAACACATTTTTCAAATGTCTAGCACTTATCAACCTGTATAAACCCATATTTTTCAAACATATATTGTATATGAAAAACTTTTATGTAACAATAATATCCATATATTATTTTTTTTCGTTATTTTAATTTTTTGTTGAATATACACAAGAAAGGCTCTGAAGTCAAAAAGCTTGTACAATATAATATATGTAGATATGTAGCGAAATAGAAATTGCACAAACAAAAAATATAAAATAATGCAAGAACTTGAAACTAAGAATTCAATAAAAATTTTTTTCACCCATTATTATTTTTCTATTTATCCATACATGTTTCCCAACACATTCTTAAAGAATTTGTCAAACGTCTATTTTACAAACAAAAGTTGAAGCGACCTTACATTTTCTTACTACTTAAATAGGGGTAAAAATTGAAGCACTTTGTTATTTCAAAATGAATTTTTTTTTACTTACTCAAGCTTCTTTCCGAAGCTTCTCTACTCGATGCTCCTCCGCGAGCCATAATAGCAGCTATTGAAAAATCAGTCGCACCCGTCGACGCTGTTGATTTTGATGCCGCTATATTGCCATTACAATGATTTTGTGTTCCTAATAACATTTTCATCCAAAATTCAATTTTGAAAACTAAATTTTCTTTTAGGTTTTGGTTATTATAAACCAAAAATTTTACTTTATTTTTTTGTTTTTAACTTCAACTATTTATTATAACCTTTTATACATTTTGTTTTGCTTAGCTTAATTTGATATAATTTTATCGCATTTATTTTTTTTTACATATTTTAAGAATTTGTACTTAACATTTTTTTAACACTAACATTTATATTAAAAAATCTTCAGTGAAAAAGCACAATTTTTAATACGCGGCGGAAATTTTGACAAGTATTAATAACTTATTTACGTTTATTAAAATTTTAATTTTTATTTCAACTTTTTGTTTTCAAAAAAAAATACTTATGTATATGCGCACAAAATATATTTAACTATGTTTACAAATAATATGTATGTATATATAAATATGTATATTTACAATGTAAGCGTTTTATTATGTCGATATATTTTGTACATATATTTATGGGCATGTGTAAAACCAATTACTAAACATTGAATATTTAAACATTTTCAATTATTTACGTAAGCATTTATATTACTCTATCACATAAATAACACTCGCGTGCTATATTTCATACATTTTTTATTAAACATATTGAGCATTCTCATTTTATTAAAAAACAAAAAAATTTACTACAAAATCTAAACCTGAAAGAAAAAGCCGAGTTTTTCTTATTAAACCAAACAACAGACGCCGTATACACTACCCTTAAAGAATGTAATATGAACTGAAATAAAAATTACGGCACAACCTAATAACACAACAAGAAATAGTTAATAAAGCAACATTGCAAAACGAAATAAAAATCATACACAGCTATGGATATACGTATATGTACAAAGTACGTATATGTGAAATCATTAACTTTACCGTTCAAATTCCCAACACACACAAAATTTAACACAATTGTATCTGCATTCATATAATATACTTATGTTGGAAAATACTCCTCATCATAAAAATGTCTATTCATTATAATATTATTTTTGTAGGAATGACTTTGTCTGTTTTTGGTTGAAAGTGATGACAAACGAAATAATTGAAATAATTTGGAAACTATGTATTTCTTCCGTTTATTTTGATTTACACACTCATACAAATCAATTGAAATTTTTATTCTTTATTATAAGAACTTTAAAACCAGTAGAAAGGGAGCAAAGCCAGGAGTAAAATTTCTTTTAAAGAGATATTTACCAACACACGCACATTCATGTATATAGTCGTATGTAGTACCACACCCTATATGTATGTTACTAGTTGAGTAAAAATATAGTTGAAACATTTATGCACAAAACAAAGATTCGAAATAAAATTTTGAATAAGCAATGGACACCAAAGGCAACTCCCTTTTTTCTTTTATGCCTATATACCTACATATATAATAACTTATACTTTGAGGTATATTTGAAATACTTTTGCAATTTGTTTTAGAAAAACAAATTGTAAAAATAAGAAGTTTAATATATATACAAATACGAGTTCCTATTACGAGGCGTAATTATCATAAAATTTATATCCCTGGGATTTTGTAGAAAAGACAATATGTAGGGACATTTGTTTATTTAATTAGAGTAACATACTGATATGTATATCTCCATATGTATGTATACGAAAAAATTAAAAAAAAGTGAAATCATATCAAAGTACAAAAAGTGCGTAATACTTTGGATTATGTCTTTTACGACAAACTGGCATTTTAAAAAACTACCTATAAATTATCAAGCAAAAACAGTTGCAGCTACTAAATCTCCTAAAAAAATTCGTATTTAAATTACATTTACATATTGTGTAAACGACAAAATTATTGAAATCAATCGAAAATTTCAATTATTAAAGCGCAGTGGCTCAGCATAAACCACGCCTTTCTATTTGTATATGCATATGAAAGTATGTATGTTATCTACGTTAAGCATGTAAATAAGAAAAACCAAAGAATTGTGATTTAGATTGATAAAATAAAGAAAGCTTTTATTTTCCGTGGTGAGTAAAGCTATTTATTGGATATTCATTTGTAAAAAGTGGGGATGTTATGTTAAACGTATGCATGTGTGTGCATACATATGTATGTATTGGGGTATGCACGGTAAATGAAGAATATTGCATTTGATGTCAAACATAGCATTTTCATTACACTATATAGAATTCTTCCGTTATCATTTCGTTTTTAAGATATTCTCTCTTGTTTTTTGCAAAAATATCTATGTATGTATAAAGAAAAGACGCACGATGTCTAGTCGTCCTATTCCTGTTTTTTCATCTACAGTTTTTTCAGAAATTCGTAGATACCTAACGACATTTGCATTATTCAATTGTATAATTATTAAAGTAGGTAATGTAGTATGAAAAGTGTGGATAAAATAAACAGCTGTGTTTTAAACCTACACACATGTAAACTTAAGCAATATTTCGGTAAAGATTTTTGTTTTGAATGTTTCTTTTAAAGATTGCGTAAAATTCAGTAACATCAAAACTAAGTTGCCGTTAGTATTAAGTCGATATCTAATTAAATGTAATTGTATATCCCACAATTAATTTGAAAAATTCCACTAAATAAAGGAAAAATACATTTAGAAAAACAAATCAGTTAGTACAGCTAAAGTAATGGGTTATGTTTAAAATATTGTGTGGGAAATTTAGTAATTTCTTTATTTTGCTGAAATCCTAATAATAACGTATAACATTTTATACAATTTATAGCAAGAATATTTATTTACAAAACAACAATAGCATTAAAAAATGAATATAAGAAATATTGCTGGCATTAGCAAGAATATTATCTAGCAAGTTATTGAAGGATGATGAGATCATTGTGTTATAACGTCCGTAACGCAAGCCCAGATCAGAAACATCAGATTCAGTTAAACTGTTTTTCCCAAACTTTATGACAGATTTTGAAAACGATCCAGTTTGAAAGCATAAAAAATGTCATAATTAAGTTATTTAATATGAAAAGTAAAGACATTTAGCGTAAGTTCAAAAGGAAAATTTGATTTCTTATTCCAAAATATAGAATTGGTTCCAAACCTTAAAAAGCGATTTCAATTATTCAACTTCATTCTGCAGCTTCATCAATGCGGAATTTTTGATAATTGTTTAAAATTTTATATTATAGCCATTTTTGATATCAGTTTTCTACAATATCAAAATCTATATGCAGAAAATAAACCTTTGACAAAGGAATAAATTTGAAGCTAAAGCAGTAAGTTATATAAGTTATAAGTTCTTGTTCAAAAATTTCAAAAACTCAATTTTTTTGTAATTTTAACAGTATATGCTCCAATCCTCGCGTCAACTTGACAAAGTGAAAATAGAAAAGAAAAATAAGAGAAAAGAAACAGATAGAGATATAATTTTTCAAAGTCCTAAAAAGATACAAAAAGAGATATAATTTTTCAAAGTTAAAAGTTTTGAAAAATAGTTAAAAAACTGAAATAATATTAAAATAATTTAGAAGTATTAACTTTTAGGAGTGATTTTTAGGAGTGATGCTTATTTGTGGTTATCTTTAATCACTTTGCAACATTTATTTTCGTTAATATTCGATTTTTTTATTTTCTTAAAATTTAGTATTCAAACTATTCTAGCTCAAGTTTGAAAAATGTTTTATGCACTTAATAAAATAAAAAATTTCTAAGACTTAAAAAAATAATACCGGTTGAATTTCCTTCTATTTTCTTGAGATCACTGTTATCATATATCGGTTTTTACCCTATTTTAAAAAAAGCACCATACAAACTATAAACTTAATAAATTTAATAAAAAACTTTTAAATCGGCATCTAACGAAAGACATAATAAAATTAAATAACTTTCAATTTACAATATGAGACATTCTGCCACGTCACGTTATATTAACGAATAAAAATCTGATGTGGTCAGCGCATAGCCAACCGCAATGTATATTGTCTACTTAAGTAAAAGTGTTACAGAATAATATAAAAATGTCTGATAAATACTTCTTATCAAATTGAGGACATTAGTAAGCTTATACATAACATAGAAAAATGTAAACTTGGCTCATAGTAGAGTTTCGCTTTGTGCTACCCGAATTCCCTGAAATGCTCGTCCGTTAGTTTCGGTAACAACCAGAACTCAAATATCAAATTTCAAGAAATTCCACCAATTCGTTCCGTAGAAATGGTGAAAAATTTAAAATCGGCTCGCAGATCAGTTTTTCAGCCTTGATCTTTCCACAAAATTTATACTTATGTCATTGTTTTTGTACGACGAATTTAAATATTAAATTTTAATGAGACCGATTGATTATTTCTTTTTATATACGCAAAAATGTATATGTGGCTCATAGTAAATGCCCGTTGCTGTTTGGAGGTTTCGCGGACGGTCGAGCTAAGCTTATATATGAAATTTCAAGTAAATCAGTTAAATATTTTCTTCAAAATGGTCAAAAATATAAAACAGTTAGCGGGCCTGTTTTAAAGTGCAGTTTCCGAGCACAAACAAAAAGGTTTATAGCCGAGGCCTGACATATCCCAAACGTTGATCAATCCGTGTCATGGTCGAAATAGATGTACATATAAAATTTCATCAAAATGGGTTCAGCCGAACTTGAGATACACTCGTACACAGACCGACAGGTTGCTTCAATAATGCGCTTACGACGTAAACTTTACAAAGTAATTCACATTCCAAGAAGTTTAGTAAAAGCTCTTGACATTGTACACGCTTTTCTTATACACCAATTAAATAACCAATTATATAAACCAGCATATATTTTCAGAAATAGAGTGCTAGTTACTGAGTTTTTTTCTAAAATGCACCATAAAAGTGCCATGTTTTTAATGATGTGGTAACGTTTGTTAAAAATTAAATTCAAACAAACGTCAAAATATGTATTAATATTGTAAATATTATGCGATGTTTTTAATAATATAGTAACGTTTGTTGAAAAAAAACATTATTGCACAGAACTTTAAATTGAAATTTTCAAACAACCGTCAAAGTATGTATTAAAATTGAAAAAATTGTATTCTAAAATGTATCAATAGCTTTAACAGTTTTTTTTTTACAATGTAAAGGTATAGAAGGCTCTGAGGCGGTACTACAATCGTATTAATGCCGTACTTAAACTTTTTATAAAGCATTATTGAAGTCACGGTTTATTTACACTTCCCTACCATTGAGAAGTGCATTCCCACCGAAAACTCGATATGCAAAATTTGTTGCTATCATATAACCTACCTCTTATATACAAAATACGGTCGGTAAAACATAAACATTGTTTATGACTGTATTTAAGATAGCGTAGCTGTCCTGTTGTTTGCCATTTTTAATGCGAAAGAGTTTAATTATACATCCAAAATTAGATAAGGCCTGAATAGTATCTTGAGGTATTTTTAGACGATAATATGGTCACGTAAAATATAGCTCACAAGTCAAATTTTTATGCGCCTCAGATATATACAGTCGCATGCTTTACTTGTGTTAAACGGAATAATAAACAAAAGGGAAAATTAATTTTTAGAACATGCAGTGGTAGAACCACTCCCTAAAATATTCAAAAGAAAGCGAAAACGCGTTTGCTTTATATGAATTGCTTTATTGGGATCCTTTAGTTGAAAAACATGCAGGAGTATTTTTTTTTCAAATGTTTCTATATTTGGGAAAGAAACAAATCATAATTTTGTAAAGTTTTAGTATATCCTTTATTTATTTTTATGATTATTTTATTATACTTACATAAATTAGTAATAAAAATAAGTATTTATTATACAATATATTAAATAATATATAAAATATATTATATTTTTTTAATTTTAAATTAACAAATATTGTATTCTTAAAAATTTTATTTCAAAATGATACATGAGTTTAATAAGACAATATACAAAAAGGAAACAAAAGTGTACATACTATATAGAACTTTGTTTTAAAAAAATTTTCCGGAAAAGCGACGGAGCTACATATGTACTAATTTCCTTTTTTTTAATTTATTAACAAATATTAAACAAAACTCAGTATTCGATAATTTGTTAAAGTTTAAATTTAGGTTAAATATATGTAGATCTCTAAATAATGAAGTGTCAACAGACGTTTTGTATTAAAATTTCAACTAAATTGAGGACAATTGATATTGAAAAAAAAACCTAATTTTACCACTCGAATTCATATCACCCATTTTTTTCAAATAGGTATAATTGTAGGTTTACATACATAATTAGAAGTGTTACATTTTTAGAGTGTTATATACATAGGCCACTAAAAAGTCACCCGAAAAGTTAATACATGGAAAGTATATATTCTTCTATTATCAAAAGGTTACTGTAAAATAACATTAAACCTCTGAGTAATGCTATAAGAATATAAAAATGAGGTATTATTTATGAATTTCTCGACATAGTTGTTATTACACAAAAATTGTATTACAATTTGCATTGCAATTTATTTCTGGTTAATTTATAGTATTATCATATTTCAGATTATAATTTTAGTTGATTAAATTGAATTTAATCAGTAAATAAGAGTTCGAAATTGATCATTAATGTAAGTTTTATTTCAAAATATGTTTTTGTATAGAAACCAAATTTTCAAAAATTATGATAGATTTACTTCAAACTTAAGGTGATTTAGAAAGGTAAACAATAACATATACCATTAGTTGAAGGTCGAAAATGGGTAAAACTTTTGTTCTGAGGTAGGTGCGAAATCTCAAGGGTTTTCGAGATACAGGGATTTTAACGAAATTTCTGGTTATTTAAGCTTTTTTGATTATAACTTCCGTTCCGAAAAAGATAGGGGCTTCAAACAAACAGTTTCTGAAAGGTCTAGTAAAGGACTTAAAATAAACACCTTACTTGATTATATATTTTGTGTACTTTCGGAATGCCAATTATTCGAACTTTAGGAAAAAACCAATTTTTCCTTTTTTTATTTTTTCAGTTTTTTCTAACCAGGTAATTTCGTTCGAAATTTTTTGAAACTTTGAAATTTTTTCTACAGAATTTTGGACACTTTGTCAAACCTTAATTTTAGTCACTAAGTGTTGAGAAATCTTTCATGATACAGAAAATATAGCACGAAAACCATTTCTTTGTCAAGATTTTAAGGGCCCCAATAAAATGTAAAAAAACCAAAAAATCATCATTATTTTTTATTTTTATTGATTTTAAAAGCTACATTTATCATCTACTATCATTACCGACCGTATTGTGTATACAATAGGTAGGTTATGTGGTGGCAGCAAACTTTGCATATCGAGTTTTCGGTGGAAATGCACTTCTCCATAGTAGGGAAGTGTAAGTAAACTATTTTTAGCAACCTGTCGGTCCGTCGGTCTGTCGGTTTGCGTGTGCACGCGTGTATCTCAAGTTCGCCTGAACCGATTTTAATGAAATTTTATATGCAAGTTTATTTCGACCATGGCACGTATTAATCAACTTTTGGGATATATCAGGCCTCGGGAACTGCACTTTTTTGCGGGCCTGTTTTACATTTTTGACCATTTTGAAGAAAATATCCAATCGATTTACTTGAAATTTCATATATAAGCTTTGCTCGACCGTTCGCGAAAACTCCTATGTTTTGGAAAAATTATATACATTTTTGTGTATATAAAGAGAAATAATCAACCGATTTCATTGAAATTTAATATTTGAATTCCCCGTATTAAAACAATGAATATGTAAAATTTTTTGGAAATATCAAAAAGATTTGCGGGCCGATTTTACATTTTTCACCATATCTACGGAACGAATTGAAGGAATTTCTTGAAATTTTATATTTGAGTTTTGGTTATTACCGAAACTAACTGGTGGGAATTTCAGGGAATTTGGGTAGCACAAAGCGAAACTCTACTAAGAGCCAAATTTACATTTTTCTATGTATGTTAACTATAAGCGTACTAATGCCCTAAAAATTGGAAAGAAGTATTTAAAAGACATTTTTATAATATTCCGTAACACTTTCACTTAACTAGACAATACACAATGCGGTCGGTTATGTGCTGACCACATCAGATTTTTTAATACATTATGATTCTAAAAAACCGTTAACACTTTTAAGAATCGTTATTTTGATAAAAAATCTGAAATTTATTATTTTTATTGAAATACAATAAATTATAGAGAAAAATCACTAGTTCAGAATTTTTTCGGAACTTTTCTCTACAAGTAAACTTTTTAGAGATGCTGCGAGCAAAACAAGTGACAGAAGGTTTGCTGGAGTGCTAAAAGGTCCACTTGTTCTCATTCACTCATTCTGAGAGCTAACCTCTTGGTCAACAAGCTCTGTATATTAAATTTACTTCTGTTTATTTCCCTTGTGGAATCCCTGAACAGTTTGAGCAATTGAGTATTTGTAGCAAAAAATTGTAAAATAGTAAAACCATGGGGAATTTTTTCTAAAATTTACATATTTCAATAAAAATATTAAAAATCCGACTTTCATCAAAATAACAGTTCTTAAGAATGTTATTAGAGTGATATTGCAATAAAAAATCAATGATAGGAGATAACTACATCTTTTAAAAGCAATAAAATCAACAATAGTGAAATTTTTTGGCTTTTTAGATTTTATTAGGGCTCTTAAAATCTTGACACAGAAATGGTTTTCGCGGTATATCTTCTGTACCATAAAAGACTTCTCAACACTTAGTGACTAAAATTAAGGTTCGAGAAAGTGGCCAAAATTCTGTAAAAAAAAATTTCAAAGTTTCAAAAAATTTCGAACGAAATTACCTGATTAGAAAAAACTGGAAAAATAAAAAAAGGCGAAAATATGATTTTCCAAACTGATTGGTATTCCGAAAGTACACAAAATACATAATCAAGTAAGGTGTTTATTTTAAGTCCTTTACTAGACCTTTTAGAATCTGTTTTTTTGAAGCCTCTATCTTTTTCAGAACGGAAGTTATAATCAAAAAAGCTTAGATAACTAGAAATTTCGTGAAAATTCGTTAAGATCCCTGTATCTCGGAAACCCTTGAGATTTCGCACCTACTCTGGAGCAAAAATTTTACCCATTTTCGACCCTCTAACCAATGATATATGTTGTTGCACACCTTTCTGAATCATACTGTATAAAAGTAGTGATATAAAATTCGTAGGTTACAAGAACAGTCTTGTTTTAGAACTTAACGCTAGTGGAAGTGCATATATTTTTGAATTTTTTCATTCAAAATACTGAATTATAAATGAAGTGAATTTAAAAGTACATTATTCAATTAAATTGAATATGATTTTTTTATGAATATAATAAAAAATAAAATTATTATTAAACTTAATAAAACTTTGTTTTTGAAATACATATATTTTTTATATTAATGGTCTATCCTTAAAAAGTCAGTATTTGGAGAAGCTTCTTCCAATTTTTTGGGTAAGTCATGTTATGTACATATTATTCAAATATATTCTTTGTCGCAAGTGTTTTTTTTTTGGAAAAAATGTAGAAAAACTTTTTAGAAATGGAAAAAGACAATGTAAGTTATTTCATGAATATTTTTTTAGTTTTATACTTGAATATTATGCATATGCATAAGTATTTTTTTTTTACTTTCAATAGAAGTCTACCAAGTTGAGTATTTTATCTGACGACTGCAATGAAACTTCTGCTCTATGAAATTTAAGTTTAAACACAACAAAAAAGTCTGCATTTTCCTCATAATTCGGTATACAGTTTCATATTTAAGAGCCAAATGTTTGAAGATAAAACCGATTAAAAAAGTTAAGCTCATTATTTATAACTTAAGATATTACATAAAATATTAAAAATTTAAATGTTTTCATTGTCATTATTTCATTTTTACCGACCGAATTGTGTAAACAATAGTTACCGACCGAATTGTGTAAACAATAGGTAGGTTATGTGATGGCAACAAATTTTGCATATCGAGTTTTCGGGGGGAACGTACTTCTGCATAGTAGGGAAGTGTAAATAAACTATTTTTAGCAACCTGTCGGTCTGTCGATCTGTCCGTCTGTCGGTCTGTCGGTCTGTGTGTGCACGCGTGTATCTCAAGTTCGGCTGAACCGATTTTGATGAAATTTTATATGTAAGTTTGTTTCCACCATGGCACGGATCGATCAACTTTTGGTATATATCAGGCCTCGGGAACTGCACTTTTTAGCGGGCCTGTTTTACATTTTTGAACATTTTGAAGAAAATATTCAACCGATTTACTTGAAATTTTATATATAAGCTCAGCTCGACCGTCCGCAAAAATTCGTATGTTTTGGAAGAAATCAGGCATCGGATTTCATTGAAATTTAATATATGAACTCCTCGTATTAAAACAATGAACATATAAATTTTTTGGAAAGATCAGGGCTCGAAAACGGATTTGCGGGCCGATTTTACATTTTTCACCATTTTGAAGAAAGTATTCAACCGATTTACTTGAAATTTCATATATAAGCTTTGCTCGATCATACGCAAAAATTCCTAGCTTTTGGAAGAAATCAGGCATCAGCAACTGGGCGTTTACTACAGGCCAAATATACATTTTTGTGTATATAAAGAGAAATAATCAACCGATTTCATTGAAATTTAATATATGAATTCCTCATATTAAAGCAATGAACATATAACTTTTTTGGAAAGATCAGTCCTCGAGAACTGATTTGCGGGCCGATTTTACATTTTTCACCATATCCACAGAACAAATTGATGGAATTTCTTGAAATTTGATATTTGAGTTCTGGTTGTTACCAAAACTAACTGGCGAGCATTTCAGGGAATTCGGGTAGCACAAAGCGAAGCTCTACTGAGAGCCAAATTTACATTTTTCTAAGTATGTTAACTATAAGCTTACTAATGTCCTAAAAATTGGAAAGAAGTATTTAACAGACATTTTTATAATATTTTGTAACACTTTACAAATATTTTTATAATATTTTGTAACATCAGATTTTTTTATTACCACATTAATATTTAAAATTTTCATTTTTATTTCACTCAGATACCGATAGCAATACCATTAGACAACCATACCAATTTGTTGCAGATATACTAAGGTGCCGTGGAATAAGCTGCTGATGCTTTCATCGAAATGACTCGAAAAAAATTTGATCATTCATATAAAGATGCGTATACCAGATTCAAACGCCATATGATATGAAAATAACTATTTATCAGTTTTGATTCAATTTAGCGAATTAGTAAAGTAATAATTTTTTACAAGCAACTAACACTTTTTAAATACACTAAATTAAATTTTATAAATTTTTTAAACATATTAATCTTAAGTAAACATACTAAGCTTATAGCTTAGATTTTGTAATTCTAAAACTTTATAAAACTGCTCCAATAATTTTTCAGGCAAAAAAAATAGACGATTTTTAGTAAATTAAAAATGGTGTACAAAAAAATAAAATAATGTAGATATTTATTTTATAAAATAAAATAAAATAATTCAAAGAATTTAACAATATTTAATTTAATTTGAAGTTTTATTTTTTCAGCGTACCTTAAGTTAGTATGCTTTAAGTTTATTTTTGTATATTAATTGAAAGCGTGTTTGGAAATTTTACTTTCTATTTCCAATCAACTTTCAATTTCAATTTCTATTGATATTTCACATTTAAAATATGAATAAGAAATTGCAATTTTTTTTAATAAATTTCTTTATATTATCATAGGACAATATTAAATTTTCTAATTACAAAATTTAATATATTTTTTGCGGAAATTAGCTATACTTTATAGTATGCTTTAATATAAATACATTGCAAAAATTGCAATTTTACCTGGCAAATTTCGTAATGTTATAAAGCTCAAATTAACCATAAAAATTGGAAAAGTTAATATATTCCTTGTGAGTTTTTTTAACTTTTTTTGATATCATTTAATGTAAAATTTGCAGATATTGTTTTGGAAAATAAGAATATATTATATCTTATATGTCAATATTTCTAATTTTATTCATAGCAGAATTTGATATGACATATTTCATAATTTGAAAGAAATGTTGCAAAATTCCTTAAGTTATAAGAGAATTCAGCACATTTTCTACTCTAAATTTTTAAAATAATTTTAAGTTATAAATTATAGCAAAATCTAGTATTTAACGCCACTATCCCGATATGAGCTATTTTTTTTGCAAATAGCAGGACAAAAATATAGCTGCTGCAGCAAATGTTTTTTTTAGTGCTCATAGAAAATTGGTAGTGTGTTGTAACAATAGTAAAAAGTTATATGAATCCATTATTTTTACCTTCTAAGAGATTTAGGGCCAGGAACAGGTTTCAAAGAAATATGTACATTTTTTAAAATTGGATAAAATTTTAAAGAATGTTCATGTTCACACATTTAATTTGAAGATACACGTTGTTTAGATATACATACATTGTTAGATTCATATCTTAATATGTGTAACCAAAGTTTTACAGAATAAAAAAAAATTTTTTGCAGGTGTTAAAAATCATCGAAAAACAAAGATAGGTGGACCCAAACTATTGTCGTATCAATAGTGAGGCACTACAACCAAAGATAAAACGCACCTAAATGGTCATAAACTCCTAAGACTAGTCAAACTGAGTAACCATTAATTTTGCTCTATCGTGTTCTTATGTCTACATTCCGTGACTTTCTTCATGGAATGTAGACATAAGAACAAATACTGTCACAGCACTTTGGGAGAAATTTAGAGGTCTCGCTCGCTTTAGTATTTCTTTCTTCAACCCTCCCGTCTGAAGGCCTTGACATTTACATGTTAACCTTAACCCGCCTTATGTTTCATGGTACAGTTTCTTATTTCCTCATTTACTTAAGGGGCACCCAAATACCTGTGAATACACACATCATAACACGAAGGACCTTATTCTGGAAAATTTGCATTTGTTTGATGTGTGTTTGCTTGGCGCAATCAAAATTCAATTTTGCGATTGATAAATTTCTGTTTGTGAAATTTACATCTACAGATTTACTTTGATTAAGCTTTATTAGATTAGATTCTACTACCAATATTGCCCACAAATGTAGCCACAGTTACATCTTCTAAATCTGTCGAATCACTTGCTTAAAACAAGTATAATATGCGACCCAGCGTGCAGTACTCGTTCTTCTGTTTAATTCGAAAAAGTGGAAACCTTCTTGGCAAACTTCATCGAACGTCTAGAAATATTGCCGAACATATATACCTTTCTTCTAATGTCCTTTCCACAATATTTGTTATTATACTTTATCAATTGTTGCATTCTATTATCGGCATCAGCCTTTTTAGTAATAACTTTTTAAAAAGTTTTGATAGGATTGATAGCAGAGAAATCGGTCTATTCAAAGGTTTCCCCGGTTTTCCTCTCATATATACTTTCGCTCAGGTTCACTGCTGCATTCATCACTTTTTTCAAAAATATCGATGCCAGCAATTTTTTCAGTATTCTTGGGCATAAAAATCTTTTAAAAAAAAGATTTGTATTCTTTATACCTTATCTTAAGATAAATATTTGGAAGTCTGAAGTAATTTGACGCATAATATAATTAAACTATGCAATTGTATTGTATTATACATTGAACTACTCTACTTCAATGCAAATACATATTTATATTTATATTTAAGATTAATATATCTTTTAACATTAGCGAGAGACTGATATGTAAATTTGTTTTAAATTGCGCGAAAATTCATAATTTAATATATAAAATTAATCACCTCTCAGGTTAAAGTTTATCTAAAGTTTGATATGTATAGCTTGCACTATCAAGTCTATACAATATTTTTGTTGTTTCATACTTTTCTTAACAAATAGAGTCAAAATATAAAACATGAGGAAAATTCATTGAACTTATATATTAGTGGTAAATATCAACAAAAGTACGTACTAAATTAAACTTTGCTGGAGCTCTAGTTTTTTTCGTATCGTTTAAATCTTAGTTATATTTAGTGTTTGTTTTTTGTGAATTCATTGGTTTTTCTTACGTGAACAGAAATAATGCGCAGGCATTTATTTGATATAATTCGAAATAATACTACAAAAAAGCTTTAATTTTTCTAAAATATCGAATTATGTACTATTTCTACATCATTTCCATATTTAAACTGTTTTGTTTGAATAGTCTTGCTAAAAACCGTTCCCCACTTTGTCAGGGTGTAAAACCTAAAAAAGGTTAAGAATTCTCGGGAATCGTCCTCAGTTGAAGCCTGCAGCCGATTGAAAGTAATAAGTCTTTTTTAAATAATCATAAAGCTTGTCTGCCCCCACTTAACATAACCCATCGTGATTAGTTTGTATAACAGTATTTTCCATACTTTCAGGTACATAAAATAAAACTGTATCGCCCATTTTTCGATAAACCAAGCCATTGATCAGTTCATATAATGGAAGTTGTTGTTTTTGTAATCTGTTAGCAATTTCCCTAATTGTAGTGAATTTATTTTGTGAAGCGACCAAAGCAAATTCGAAAGAATCTGGTTGCACAATTAAAACATTGTGGCACCTACTTAGAGCATAGACGTGACACATTGAACTAGACCCTCTATGCTCTAGCACAAAATCATAACTTTGTAACTCTAAAGCCCACCTGGATATCCTAGGATTAAAATTTGTTTATTTAAAGTGACCGTTAATGACTTACAATCTGTGACAATTTTAAATTTTATACTCGTAAGGTAAATTCAAAACCGTCGAAGGGCTTAAATTATTGATAGGGTTTCCAGCTCATACGAGTGGTACTTTGCTTCCGCTGGGGTAGAACGTTTTGAAAAAAAGAAAACAGGATGAAATTTAATGTCTAATTGTTTTTGAAGCCCCAAAGTTCAGCGAACTCGCATCACAATTAAGTTCGGTATCAGCATGTGGTGAATAAATAGATAAAACAAGGGCATTTAATAACTTTTCCTTTAGATTTTCAAAAACCCTAATCTCATTATGTTGAAATTTGAAATCTACATCATTCATTATTAAATCATAAAATGGTTTAGACGAAATAGAAAAATCGTTAATAAATTTTCTAAAATATGAACACAGGTAATTCTCACATTTTTTGGGACCGGAAAGTTTCTAACGGCTATCAGGCTACCTACATTTGGCCATTTCTAATATACCCTAAATAATTAATCCCTTCTTTCATAAAAACACACTTATCAAACCTCAACCTAAGATTATGCCTATAAATTATTTCTGAAAGCCGATTTAAAATTTCACTCTACTCCTTCTAAGTTTCTGTAGTAAAAGTAAATCATAGATATACACCAAAAGCTTTCCCTCTAATATCCGTTCTCTGAAAAAGAAAATAATATACCTTTGGAACACAGGGGGTGCATTGTTAAGCCCAAAAGGCATCCTCAAGTATTCAAATTGCCCCAAAGGAGTGACCAATAATGAATATTTTATCGAACTTTCCTCTATTTTAACATGGTAAAAACCATTTTTCAAATCTAACAACAAAAAATGTTTTTTCCCCGTAGCCTTTATAAATGATTCTCTATTAATGGTAGTGGATTATGTTATTACATAATTTTGTTTAGTTGCCTATAATCAACGCACAACCTAAATTCGTCATTTTTTTTGTAAGGACTATCGGGGACGTAAATTTACTTTCACGAATAATTTCCCTAACCAATAAATCATCTAGTATTTTCCGAAGTATTTCCTTGTGAACGAAAGGCAACCGTCTTGGCGCACAATTAAAAATTGCTTTTGCATTAGATACATTGATTTTAATTTCGAAAGATCTATCTAAATTAAAATTATTGGATTTTAGACACGTTTTTTGCATTACTTCATGAATGCGTTCTTTCTTTTTAAAATTTAATTTTTTATTTACATTTAACTCAAAATTGTTTTCAGTATTTAAAATATTTTGATCAAATTCTATTTCATTGTTATTAATTTCATAATGATATTTCAATTAACTTTTAAATTAATAATGATATTTCAATTACCTTTTCAGACACATTTCCAATAAAAAAAAGTTTTGCTTAATCATTTAAAAAGTTTCTACCTAACACAATGACACAACTCATAGTAAAATTTTTAACAATGTACAAAATTAATTTAATTTTATTTCCACTTACATTCATATTACACTTTTCTGTACCAATAATATTAAGCCTGTTGTTATTTATACTACAGTAATTGTCATTTATTTTATCTGATGATATCACTTAAGAAGGAAGAAATCGCTCTTCTATAAAACTTATTGAGCTCCCTGTGTCGACCTCCGCATTTGCTCTTACTTTTACAACATAATTTTCGGAATCATCAGCAAACTGGAAACTAAAATTGTAAGAAAAATCTTAAGTATGCTGCGATTTCTTGCATTACAAGTCCATATTGATTTACACTTTCTTCTCTACGTTTTTTCCTCGATTCCGAAGAGGGTTATTAACGTCGGCTGATGTAATGATATAATGGAATTCATTTAATAATTCTTTTTTTAAATAAGACCACGTGTTGCAATTGCATGACCTCAAAAATAATTTAGCTGCACCTTTTAAAAAACGTCTTGCATATGAGTATCTTTGTTGATCATTCCATCCAATCAATATTTTGTATTCCTGTAAATTTTTTAGCCACTGCTTTACCGAATAGTTATCGTCAGCGCTAAATGTTGCTAAAGAGTCCTCAATATCTTTAAAGGAAAAGGTACGATGCGAATTGCTTCATGTATTTTTATGTAAAGATGCTAAATTTTCTTTTAATTTTACTATTTCCTCTTGTTGTTTTATTTTACTATTCAACTCTATTATTTGCTGCTGCAAATCTTTTGCTTCTACATCGTTTACTAGTAACTGTTCAGCTTCTTCGTCATCATTATCGCCGTTATTTGTTGGTTCCAACAGGTTTGGATTTACCGGAATATATAACAGCACTTCGTCATCCTCCATTTCATTAATTTTTTGTTGAAGGCGCAATTTTAAAACAGCTTTACTTCCTACTGAATTTCCCCTTTTTTTTTTCTCTTAAGCCGTTAACACGCAATTTAAATAGAGTGGATGTTATAAATTTTCAAGTTTTCAATTTTTTTTTTTTTTGAATTTGAGTTCTTCCAAAACAGCTACGATGAAGCATGAAATAAATTCATATTTGCAAAACAAAAACTTTTCAAAAAAAACTCTAAAACGAAAAAAAACTGCAAAACTTCGTTTTTAAAAAATATCCTTGTTTGTGAAAGTTTTGTACTCGAAAACAAAAAATATAAATAAACATTTGACAATTAAAATAAAATACTGATTTTGACACTCCGAAAAAATGTGTGCCATTGCTGATTCATAATCTCTACAAAAGGAATTCGTGATCTGTTAAAAGTCTACGTCGCAGCTAAATTCTTAATTCGTATAATTCACGAGTGGAATTCATGATAGCGCTGACTATTTATTGAAAAAAACTTTTTTTAACTACATTTACCTCATTATAGATATTTAAGAATTAAAATTTATTTGACCACTAACGTTTTGTTTTTTTTTCAAACCTCCATCATAAGGTCTTGAAGTAATATAAACTATCAGCTGAAAACCACAGCAAAGTTTTTAAATTACTTGTAGTCTTATACAATTTTTATTCGCCTACTTTTGGTTTTCTGTCGAAATAGGTTTAGTCATTTTTCGAACCACAATACCATTTTGGAGAATTCGAGAACAGTGACATTTGCCTTGCAAACTATAAGTAAGAAAACAAAAAAAACAAGTACTATTTATGAAATCGAATTTCTAAAAATAGAGTATTTTTAAAAATATTTATGAGTTGTAACCCTATGAAATTGATTCATGTTTTTCTGGAATCTAGGCGTAGACCTTTTGGGTAGAAATTCTATACTATACGCACTACATCACCGGTTTATAATAATTTTGGTATCCGATTTTAATATAAAATTTCAATTTCCATTGTTAAAATTCTTTAATTTATAATGGAAATTTTTCAAGTTTAAAACAATTGCTTTTCAAATTTCTAGTTTGAAATATAAATTGCGAGCTTCTCATTTTATGTCAAATATAAATTTGAAATAAAAATTGTGAGGTTTTCATTTAAGTATAAATTGTAATGTTTTCATTTTTATGCATTCAATTATCTCAAATATATCTCCCGTCTTTGTGTGATGCACCCTGCTGATGCGTTAATCTGTTGCTTTTGACCACTTTGGTTTTTATTCAATCTCTCGAATTGACGTCCTGTTCCCGAAGTTTGAAAAAGATCTTTTGTTGTGAATATTCTTTAAAGTGAGGCCCGATTCTCAACGTAAAGCAACATAAAGTTTAAGATAAACCCATAGCTGAGATTCATCGTTTTACTCTTATTTTCAATCTTTCATCTTCGCCAATCAACATGGTTTTCAGAGGGGTGGATCTACAATAACTAATTTGGTGTAATTTGTTTCGAGTACTATAAGTCAGGTCGACGTCATTTTCGGTCAGGATTTCTTGTAAAATTATATTGTTGGATTTAATGTAGATAACGTATGGTAGGTGTAACTTGAAGTGGGTTTGGTCAGATGTCTCTTCGATGGTCCTTGTCTGAAGTTTTTTTTTGTTGCTACTAGCGTTCCGCATAGTAGCCGTCTTGATCAACTGTTTTTCATTATATCGACAAATGATGCACATGATTCTATAACAGCCTTCAAAAATTGAGTAGTTTTCCATGTGTTAATAAGACAGTTGCTTCTGAAAAATTTTGTTTAGCGTTACTGAACGACTTGAACACTTTTAATTTGCATTCCCTTAGTAACGACTAACAACTAAGTACAATTACAGCTTATCTTATTCAAACGAGCTTTTTTTAATAACCTGATTGACCATTTAGATGAAAGGCTTCTGAGGTAGGTTAATCTTATAGTGATCTTGACGTCATGTTCGACCAGAATTTTTCTTTAAGGCACGTGTCAGGTTCGTGCACCTTACCGTGCTTCACAAGAAATCTCCGTTGTTCCGATTTTCCAGCTTGCCAATTTATGAAGATGTGTCGCAATTGATAGATTTGGAAACGTTGAGAAACGCTTCCATAAGGTAAATGCTGATATAGGTGAAACATGATTCAGGGAATGCAGTTTGGCTTTATTTGTTAGAGCAAGTATCTTTTCGAAAAAATTCGAATAATTTTCACACTTTTTAAATCACGATCAATTTGCGAATGTGGTATCAAAAAAGGATTGTTATTAAAAAAAATCTGATGTGGTCAGCACATAACCGACCGCAGTGTGTATTTGTCTAGTTAAGTCAAAGTGTTACAGAATTTATAGAAATGCCTGTTAAATACTTCTTTCCAATTTTTAGGGCATTAGTAAGCTTATAGTTAACATACCTAACATAGTTAGCCACATACATTAACATACCACATACCTAACATATAGTTAACATTACCTAATGAGACTGAAAATTCGTTTTTTTGGAAAGAAGTCCGAAAAATATTTATTGTACAGAAATTATTAAATTAAAGTTAATGCAAAATTATGGTTTTATTTGAATATAATGAAGCTGTGTTGGAATTTATGCACATTGGTATATTTATTTCTTGCTTAATAATTTTTAATTTTTTAAATTTATGTAAAAAAAAAGAGAAAACAGGTAAAAGCGTTTCAGTCGGTATAAACCGATTGAATTATAACCTGCACCTTTCTTTATTGTATAGCAATTACTCGAACCTGTGAAATCATTCTATAGAAACTTCACGGATATGTCTGACCTATAATTGGACTTTTGGCTGCCAAGTTTCATGAATCGGACTTTATTATTTTTCCAAATATTAAGAATAAGCTTTTAGACTTGTATGGGAGCTACTCGAACCTGTCAAGCAATCCCACCAAAACTTCAGAAACATGTCTAACCTATAATTGGACACACGACTGCCAAGTCTCACGAATCTGACTTTGTTATTTTTCCAAATATTTAAAATAAGCTTTTAGACTTCTATGGGAGCTACTCGAACCTGTCAACCAATTCCACCAAAGCTTCAGAAATATATCTGACCTATAACTCGACACACAACTGCCAAGTTTCATGAATCTGACTTTATTATTTTTCCAAATATTAAGAATAAGCTTTTAGACTTGTATGGGAGCTATTGGAACCTGTCAAGCAATTTCACCAAAACTACGGAAATATATCTGGCCTATAACTCGACACACAATTGCCAAGTTTCATGAATCTGACTTTATTATTTTTCCGTATATAAAAAGTTTTGTGTTGGGTTGGAGTTGCAGCCACCCGAACCGGTGCAGCTATCCCATTACAATATTTAGAGCATGTGTAGAATATAATTGGACAATTGTATACAAAATTTTGGTGACCAGACACCTCATCATACGAGACATTTCACCATTGTAACATTTCATCATTGTAACATTTCATCATTATAGCAATTCATCATTGTACATTTCAACATTATAGCAATTCATCAATATTGTATTTCATCACCATAACATTTCATCACTAAGGTGCCTGTGATTTTAAGATCACAGATAAACTGGCCTTGCAAAGAAATTTCTTATCAGATTATGATTTGATATACCCTCGGTGCACAGCAGCAGTGCCCTCATTCTTAGCTGACTATCGAACTTAGAACATCTCTTGTAGAGCTCTTTCAGGTAAAGTGATATTAAAGCTAAATTTATATAATAATAAGCTATAGTAATTAGTCTAGACAATTCTTTTTAATTTAAAAGTAAAAGTTAATTTAAATGCTTTGGTCACTGTGGCATAATTTCTCACTGGGCAAATTGGTAAGTTGTCCATGTAAATTATGAAGCGCTCGGCGATCGTGGCAAAAAGGATAAGTAACCAAAATTGGTGAAACCAATATGTCCTTTAATTTAATGACCTGTACAAAATTACTTTACATCCTAATCCTCTTAGATTTTTGTTCCATTGTGCAACAAAACTGCAACTGCTTCAACATGTTGCCAAAATTGCTCAGTGCTCAATGTTTGCAAAATGCACTTTATGCAATGATGAAATGTTATGGTGATGAAATGCAATAATGATGAATTGCTATAATGTTGAAATGTGCAATGATGAATTCCTATAATGATGAAATGTTACAATGATGAAATGTTACAATGATGAAATGTTACAATGATGAAATGTCTCGTATGATGAGATGTCAGGGAACCCAAAATTTTATATTTATAGCTTTATTAGTTTTTGAAATATTTAAAATAAACTCTTTGAAAAGGGTTCGTCCTTGGCACAAAAGAAAAAACTTGTGAAAGTTTCGTGTCGATTGCATTATTCGTTTTTGAGTTATCGTGCGATTGGACGAACAGACGGACGGACTGACGGACGGACGGACGGACGGACATATCTAAATCGACGCAGAATTTTACGCTGAGCAAGAATATATTTATATATATCCCTACCGCAAATGACTCCTTCAAGTATTTACAAACTCCATACCAAAGTTAATATACCCTTCACGAAGTTCAGGGTATAAAAATATGTATAATAGGGTTCAAAAATATATATAAAAAGTTTTTAATTTTAATTATTTTTAGTTGGCGTTGATTTTTTCGAAGTACAATATCAACTTTTATCAATGAAATTTTAATGCCAGCAATTTTTTGATTTATAATCATGGCAAAAAAATTATTTTATTATCTTATACATATTTATAATTTTATGAAATTAAGTTTTTTAATACAAATATTTATTGATTACATATCATATACGTAAACATATGTATGTATCTTTTGCTTCATTGTTGTTGAAAAAATAATTATGAAAAGCGGAATAGATATATTTTTTTTAAGTTCGAGGTAAGACCGATATATTTATTCTACAATGTATTGCTTTCTCTTTCTAGTAACACTATTATAAATGGCTTGTGAGGGTTTTTTTATACCGAAACTAGTTTGAGAGTTATATGCTTTAAAAACTCTTTTAATGCAAGCTTAACTCTCATTACAAGAATTAATAACTCTAGTAATTGCGCTCTTTTGTTCTTATAAAGATCTCATTAGGGTCATTTTGTTTTCTACAAGACTGAAATTACAAGAGTAATATTCTTAAAGAATTCTTAAAATAACTCTACAAGAGTCTTATGAGATAAAAATTGCTACTTGGGAAGTGAAAGTGTTACGGAATATTATGAAAATGCCTGTTAAATACTTCTTTCCAATTTTTAGAACATTAATAAGCTTATAGTTAACATACCTAGAAAAATATGAATTTGGCTCTTCGTAGAGTTTCACTTTGTGCTACCCGAATTCCCTGACATGCTCGCCAGTTATTTTCGGTAACAACCAGAACTCAAATATCAAATTTCAAGAAATTCCATCAATTCGTTCCCTATGTATGGTTAAAATGTATCGGCCCTCATATCAATTTCCGAGTCCTGATCTTTTCAAAAAATTTATGGATTCATTGTTTTAATACGAAGAATTTAAATATTAAATTTCAATGAAATCGGTTGATTATTTCTCTTTATGTACGCAAAAATGTATGTTTGGCCCGGAGTAAACGTCGAGTTGCTGATGCCTGATTTTTTCTAAAAGGTAGGAGGTTTCGCGGATGGTCGAGTGAAGCTATGAACTTGAACAGCCGAACTTGAGATACACGCGTGCACACACAGATTGACAGACCGACAGGTTGCTAAAAATAGTTTATTTACACTTGCCTACCATGGAGAAGTGCATTCCCACCGAAAACTCGATATGCAAAATTTGTTGCCATCACATAACCGGTTCCCTGACTTCTCATCATACGAGACATTTCATCATTGTAACATTTCATCATTGTAACATTTCATCATTATAGGAATTCATCATTGCACATTTCAACATTATAGCAATTCATCATTATTGCATTTCATCACCATAACATTTCATCATTGCATAAAGTGCATTTTGCAAACATTGAGCACTGAGCAATTTTGGCATGTTGAAGCAGTTGCAGTTTTGTTGCACAATGGAACAAAAATCTAAGAGGATTAGGATGTAAAGTAAATTTGTACAGGTCATTAAATTAAAGGACATATTGGTTTCACCAATTTTGGTTACTTATCCTTTTTGCCACGATCGCCGAGCGCTTCATAATTTACATGGACAACTTACCAATTTGCCCAGTGAGAAATTATGCCACAGTGACCAAAGCATTTAAATTAACTTTTACTTTTAAATTAAAAAAGAATTGTCTAGATTAATTACTATAGCTTATTATTATATAAATTTAGCTTTAATATCACTTTACCTGAAAGAGCTCTACAAGAGATGTTCTAAGTTCGATAGTCAGCTAAGAATGAGAGCACTGCTGCTGTGCACCGAGGGTATATCAAATCATTATCTGATAAGAAATTTCTTTGCAAGGCCAGTTTATCTGTGATCTTAAGATCACAGGCATCTTAGTGATGAAATGTTATGGTGATGAAATACAATATTGATGAATTGCTATAATGTTGAAATGTACAATGATGAATTGCTATAATGATGAAATGTTACAATGATGAAATGTTACAATGACGAAATGTCTCGTATGATGAGGTGTCTGGTCACTATTGGATGGATATGCAAAATATCTAGTTTCTATTTTTTGGGAGTATAAAAAAGTTGGGTCAAATCAATGGTTTGTATTGTAGCACTTTTCCCTTCAACAAGTGAAAATACTGCTTTTCAATACAATCTCTGTATACCTGCCACACTATTAAAATTATTTTCATTCATACACGAAACTGTTTCTAGGATTGCATATATTTAGGATGAACGATTTATGCAGTCTTTGAAATAAAGCAAAAATTAATTTAAAGAGGGGTTAACATAATGCTCAATTTTAAAGCTTAATTGCGTGGGCTAGGAAAATTAATTATATTTTTTAATGTCATGGAATTTACCGTTAGATTTTTGCGTTTATAGAAATTTGAAAGAGTTTTGTAGAAATTAAAAAAAACTTGCGGTTCCGGGAATATAAGGTGCCAAACATTCAAATTTTACAATTTTCGAGGGGTGATAAATTGAGAGGAGTGGCGGAGATGGGAAAAATTTTTTTTCCAACGAAATGAACTATTTGTTTGTGTGTAAAAGCTGTTGGCCTTTATTTGTTGGTGTGTAAATTTCACACTTTGCTAATCTAGGGTCTAGAAGAAAAACGAAATCAAAAATTTGGAAAAAACAGACATTAACTTTAACAATTTAATTTATACAATTTTAAGGGAATTAAGGGGGCATAACTTTTGGAGGAGTAGAGGTAGGTAAAATTTTTCTTTTACGGAATAAATTTTCTAATAAAGATCTATGTATGTATTAAATTTCAGCTTCCTATCTACAAGAGTGTGGAAGTTTTGTAAACAGGTTCACAGACAGACGGACAAACGCGCGGGCATATAAAGTTAAATTAATAAGCACTTTTTTTAAATTTTTTTTTGAAAAAGTGCTAAGAAGTACATAACTAATTAGAAAAATCTGACATTGGAAATTTTTAGCCCTGAAATACCCCTATTTTAAGATTTTCTGTAAAAATTTTTGTTTGATAAAACACACATTTCTTTAATACTTAGTCTTATTAGAAACACAAACCAAAAAATAAATAACATTCGAAAATATAATGATCTCACATATTTTTGGTTTGAAAAATCGAAATAATCTTAACGTAAACAAATGTCGCTTTTTATCAAAGACATCAGATGTTTTGTTGCAACTGAATATTAATGCTTGATTTGTTATTGTTTTGAACATTATGTTTCGTCAGCAAGCTTTAAAAAAATATATATACACAACACAATTTATGTATGTACATGTGCTTAAAATTTCATTTTTATTGTTAATATGTACATATGTTCGAGCGAAAAACTCTTAAATTCTAAATTCTAATGCATTAATATATATATACATATTTTTTTTTTTTCCTTATTCACTCCTAGAAGGAGCATAGGGCTAGTGCATGATTTCTCATGCAACTAGTTTCATAGCGTCATAGAGTTTAACTAGGTAGGTGACTAACCTGCCGTAGTTTTATTTATATTAATTATTTGAGGTTATTAATATTTACTGTTTATTTTTCTTAGGTTTTGTTTTTTTTTTTAATATGGAATATTACGAATACTTGAAAATTACTTGTATAATATTTATTAGTATTGTATATTAAGTTATAATAATATTGAATATAATTTTTATAGTGACCTGACCGGGGTTTGAACTCGAGACCCTTCGGTTAAAGGACCGGTGCCATAACCACTGCACCAATGGTCAGATATATATACATATATTTGAATAAAATTATTATTTTGTTTTTGCCTAAGCCTTTTCTTTATTTGAAAAATTTAATTCTACGTTCAACCACAGTCTTAAAAAAATATGTATCCATTCATAATTTTGTACGTTTGTACTTACAATTTTATTTCTAATTGTTGGAACGAAAACTTTTAAAATGGTCAATTCTAATGCATTTATATGTACATACATATATTTGAATAAAAATATTATTTTATTTATGCCTCAACCTTTTTTTTTCTGAAGAATTTATATCTGTATGTTATCCCTATGATTTAATAATTATGTGTTCCTGTGTGCTAAACCACAGTTTTGAATATTATTCAATTCATATAGAAAGCTTACGCACATATTTATGTACTTAAAATTTTTGTGAATTTTTCCAACCTATTATAACAATATAATTTTGGAAACTTTTCTTAAATTTTTATAACAATATTTATCTGTTATATATTTAAAAAAAATAAAACAAAACATTCAAACAAAATAAAAAAAAATGATCCAAAAAAAGAAAAATACGACAACATCCAGGCAAGCATTGATCCAATAACCTTCTGGCTATGAGACTACCACGCTAACCACTAGGCTACGCAGTACCTTGAATTTCCCTTAATAATTCTATATTTTGTTCATATTTCGTATAACTCATCCAAAATCATCCTATTTTACATTATATATATATAGCTACTTCTCAGGTGGTAAAAAGTACGGGTACTTCTAGAAGGGCCAGAGACACAAGACAAAAGGAATTAGATAGGGTTTTGCCTCCAGGGTCCCAGAAAAATCTAACATTGGAACTTTTTAGCCCCGAAATAGCCCTATTTTAAGATTTTCTGAAAAAATTTTTGTATAGCAAAAGCACCTTTTTCTTTTATACTTTATATTACTAGAAACGCAAACCAACAAATAAAATAATACTTTTTAGCACTTTTCCAAAAAATTTTTTGAAAAAAGTGCTTATTAGTTTCACTTTGTCCGTCCGTCCGTCCGTCCGTCCGTCCGTGGACACTTTTTTGTTTACAAAACTTTTACACCCTTGAAAATAGAAAGCTGAGATTTCATACGTACATAGATCTTCACTAGAAACTTATTTTCGCAGAACAAAATTTTTACCTATCTCCCCCCCTCTAGAAGTTATACCCCTCCAAAACCCTAAAAATGGCCTTTTTTAACAATTTGTTGCAATGAAACCATAAGCATTTTTAAAATTTTGCAAACGCAGAAAGGCAATGGCTTGCTCCCCCTAGCGCGGTATACTATAGTTAGACTTTAGAAAAACAAAATGGCCGTTCAAATTTACCATTATCTAAAGTTCTTTTTTTCTAAATTTTTGATCTCGTTTTTCTTCTAGACCCCATAATGTAGAACTTTGAAATTTCAGGGACTTTTAGACATTAACAAATACTTCATTTCGTTAGAAGAAAATTTTTTTCCATCTCCACCCCCTCTCAAGTTATCGCCTCTTGAAATTCATAAAATTTTAATTTTTGACACCTTATATTTCCGAAACCGCAAGTTTTTTCAAATTTTAATAAACGCAAAAAGCTAACGGTAAATTCCATGAAATTAAAAAATATAATTATTTTTTTTAACTCATACAATTAACCCTTAAAATCGAGCATAATGTTAACCCCATTTTATATTAATTTTTGCTTTATTTCAAAGACTGCATATATGCGTCATCCTAAATCTAGGCAATCCTAGAAATAGTTTTATGTATGAATGAAAATAATTTTAATAGTGTGGTAGGTACACATAGACTGTATTTAAAAGCAGAATTTTCACTTGTTGAAGGGAAAAGTGCTACAATACAAACCATTGGTTTGACCCAACTTTATTATTATTAGAAACACAAACCGAGAACGAGAAATAAATAATATTCGAATATATAATGATCTCACATATATTTTAGGTTCCCGATCCCACGATTTTTCTAAGTATGTTATAGTATAAGCTTACTAATGTCCTAAAAATTGGAAAGAAGTATTTAACAGACATTTTTATAATATTCTGTAACACTTTCATTTAACTAGACAATACACAATGCGGTCGGTTATGTGCTGACCACATCAGATTTTTTGTTGATTTGCGTTTCTAGTAATATAAATCATATAAGAAAAAGGTGCTTTTGTTATACAAATTTTATTTTATTTATTTTATTTTATTTTATTTAATTTGCACCAAGCAAGATGCTACATAATTACAAAAATTTACATAGTTTACAATAATTGACAAAAATATACATTATACATACTTATAGACTAAGTTGAATTACACTAACAAAACATTAAATGAATTTATGACACAAATGTAATATGATACATTTAAAAAAAAATAATAAAAAAAAGAAAGAATTTTATTATGTTATCATTTATGCTGAGTAGGTATTTAATATTAATATGATTTAATAATTGTACCATTAGGTCATACGTATAATTATCATATGATATTGTACTAGGTCAGTAGTGAATTATGAATTTTTTTTTTGAAGGTGTATTTTGTAACTACTGGTGAAAAAAAATGACTAAAACGATTGAATACAGTACAACATCTATTTATTGGTTCATTTTTAGCATATTCAGTCCTATGCGTATATTCTTTTAAGAATTTAGTATGTCTGGTAGGTCTGACGTCGTTGTTGATAATAATTTTGTCTCTAATGAAGTCCACGTCTATTTTTCCTGTTAGGACATCATAGGTAAAACAAGAAGACAACAAAGACCGGCGTGACTCCAGACTTAACATATTCAGGGATTGAAGTCTAATTTTATATGAAGGAATATTTTGGAAGTCATTGGGGTTATATTGGCCTCTCAAAGCAAATAACAAAAATTGTTTTTGAACCGACTCAATTTTATTTCTGTGTACAGAAAATGCCGGATCCCAAATAATACTGCCATATTCAAGAACAGAACGAACAAGGGAGCAATAGAGGGATTTAGTTACTTCAGTATTGTTGAATTCTCTGGCTCTCCTCTTAATGAAACCTAGCATTTTGCTTGCTTTAGAAACAATAGAATCATAATGAAAATTGAAATTGAGTTTACTGTCCATAATAATACCTAGATCAGTAATATGGTCAACGCGTTCTAAAATGGAGTTTTGAAGTGAATATTCTTGAAAGAGGTTTGAACGCTTACGTGAAAAACTAATAACATAACATTTTTTAACGTTAAGTTCTAATTTATTAGTCTCGCACCAAGAATTTAGATGTTCTAACTTTAATTGAAGATAATTAGTGTCAGAAATATCCCTTACAATATGATACATTTTCAGATCATCAGCATAAATCAGATGCGGAACACCCGCCAAACACTGAGAGAGGTCAGAAATGAAGATATTGAAAAGAATAGGGCCTAAATGACTTCCCTGGGGAACTCCAGAGTAGACATGGATAGGTTTCGACTTAACACCCTGGAACCTGACAAATTGGGTCCTTTCAGTGAAGTAAGATTTTAACCATCCCAATAGTGGGTTCCTAAAACCAAATTGTCTTAGCTTATGCTCTAAGACAACGTGATCAATGCGATCAAAAGCTTTGCTGAAGTCTGTATATATCGCATCCACTTGAAACCCTCTTTCCATAAACGAAAGAATATCGGATGTAAAAATTGAAAGGTTGGTGGTCGCAGAGCGACCAGTCCTAAAGCCGTGTTGCTCATTATTTAGTAATGGGTTAACAATGGGTGCAATTATATCCGTAACCAATTTTTCAAGTAATTTAGGAATGACAGATTGAATGGCAATTCCCCTATAGTTTTCAACCGCAGTCTTATCCCCCTTTTTATGAATAGGTATGAGGTATGAAGTTTTCCATATTGACGGGAAAAAACCAGAGGATAATGATTTGTTAAAAATCAAAGTAAGCGGATATGATAAATTGTGTCTACAGTTATGAAGAAGTATAGGCGGTATAAGGTCCGGTCCAGGTCCTTTATTGGTTTCTAAGTCACAAATACCCTGAAGTACGTTGTCTACTGAAAGATGAACATCTTTAAAAAGGGGATGACCGTTATCTATACTAGTGGGGGTATAGACATAATTAGAAAGAGAATCTAATCTATAAGTTTGTTGAAAATTATCGGCAAAAATATAATATTTTGTTATATATATAATGTAAAATAGGATGGTTTTTGAAGAATTATACGAAATATGAATAATATGTAGAATTATAAAGGGAAATTTAAGGTACTGCGTAGCCTGGTGGGTTACGTTGTAGTCTCACAACCACAAGTTTGTTAGATCGATGCTAACCTGATTTTTAGATTATTTTAAAAATATTTTTTTTTATTTTGTTTAAATTTTTTCAGATGAATATTATTATAAAAGTTTAAAGAAAATTTCCAAAAAAATATTTTTATAATAGTTTGGAAAAATTCGCAAAAATTTTAAGTACATAAATATTTGCGTATAGTTTTTAAAAGCTTCCTAACTAATTTTTTTTAAGCTTTCTATATGAATTGAATAATTTTCAAAACTTTGGTATTATGTTACCTCCATAATAATTAAATCAAGGGGTAAAATACAGAAATAAATTTTTCAAATAAAGAAAAGGTTTAGGCATAAATAAAATAATAATTTTATTCAAATATATGTATGTAGATTGTAGATTTCAAGGGAACCGAGTGGAACAGAAGCAACCCCCCAAGTCACCGCAGCCACTCTTGACTTATTGCAGCCTCTCCACGCTCCCATCTATAATATCCCCGTCCCAACCACAAAGCCGGGAAGATCCCTAAGGGAGTTGGACAACAGTTCCCGAACACTTAGGGACCCTTGTCCAAGACAGTTGCGGCGCCGAACAGCCAGTGCCGGACAGTCGCAGAGAATGTGCACGGTGCTCTCACCGCCGCCCCACAAAATCTGCACAGGGGGGAGCCCCAGTTCTCTAGAAAATGCAGGTGGTACTTTGCTGGGCAGTACCCTGTCAAGAAATTTGCAATAGTGCGAACCCGGCTCCTGCTCATCCGCAGCAACTCTGCGGTGAATCCGCTGGGGTACGGCGAAAGAAACACCTTCTCTTGACGGCAACCTTTCGTGTCCCGCCAGTGTCCGCCGCATTCCGCCGCGAGCAGGCAGGCAAGCCGGGCCACCACGGCGGAGGAAGGCAGACCGTAGAAAGGCAGCGGCTGCACAAATTCAGCCACAGATCCCCTCCGCGCCAGCCAGTTGGCGATTTCGTTGCCCGCATGACCACTGTGGCCCGGCACCCAAATGAGCGTGGCTCTGTTCTCCGATGCCAATTCCACAAGTGCAGAAGGCAGCAACAGACCAGCTTAGGTGTAACCTGAGCTGCCCTTTCTAAATTGACTTTAAGACCAATCTCTATTGCATTCGTTTTGGTACACCGTGCAATACGGGTCAAGAGTTGCATATATGCGCGTATCCGGGCGGACGCCGTATACACCCGAACCCACACCCCACCCCATCTTGGACCTGTCCGCATACCACACGCTCGAACCCGACTCAAGTACCGGGCTACCCCGATCCCACGATTTATCTAGCAATAATATTTTACAAATCTTTTGTATGAGAATAATATATGTATGTGTGTATTGAAAAATTATACATGTACGATATATTATGTATGTTTTCCCTTATGTTAAAACTTATATGTCCTCTATATTCATATTGTTTGTTTCAAAATCAGAACTCATAACCAAAAAGCATAAGTTCTTACCGACCATATTGTGAATACAATAGGTAGGTTATGTGATGGCAACAAATTTTGTATATCGAGCTTTCGGTGGGAATGCACTTCGCCATAGTAGGGAAGTGTAAGTAAACTATTTTTAGCAACCTGTCGATCTGTGTGTGCATGCGTGTATCTCAAGTTCGGCTGAACCGATTTTAATGAAATTTTATATGCAAGTTTATTTCGACCATGGCACGGATTGATCAACTTTTGGGATATATCAGGCCTCGGGAACTGCACTTTTTAGCGGGCCTGTTTTACATTTTTGAATATTTTGAAGAAAATATTCAAACGATTTACTTGAAATTTCATATACAAGCTCAGCTCGATCGTCCGCGAAACCTCCTAACTTTTGGAAGAAATCAGGTGTCAGCAACTCGACGTTTACTCCGGGTCAAATGTACATTTTTGTGTATATAAAGAGAAATAACCAACCAATTTCATTGAAATTTAATATTTAAATTCTTCGTATTAAAACAATTAACATACAATTTTTTTTGGAAAGATCAGGACTTGAAAACAGATCTGCGGGCCGATTTTACATTTTTCACCATATCTACGGAACGAATTGATGGAATTTCTTGAATTTGATATTTGAGTTCTGGTTGTTACCCAAACTAACCGACGATCATTTCAGGGAAATTGGATAGCGCAAAGCGAAACTCTAGTAAGTGCCAAATTTACATTTTTCTAGGTATGTTAACTAAAAGCTTGCTAATGTCCTAAAAATTGGAAAGAAGTATATTAAGGACATTTTTATAATATTCTGTAATACTTTAACTAATCTAAATAATACACATTGCGGTCGTGCTGTCCATATCAGATTTTTAGTAAAAGAATAATTCTTATGTGTGAATAATTCTTATTATTTATTGACATTTGTTTTAAGTTTCGTACATTCATATAACATGATACGCAATAATTAATGTATTATTCAAAATATGTGTATAAAAGAGTTGAAGGAATGATTAAATTACCGCATATAAAACTGTTAATTTTAAATATGTACATAAATTGCTCTTTGTGTCAGTTCTTACTTAAAAATGACTTTTAAAGTGGATAATCCATAATATATGAATTTAATCAATTATGAAACATGATTAATTTTAATTTAGTGTATTAAACTATTAGAATCTATTTTTTAACGATTTTATTAAAACTTTTAAAGTAAAATATATTTCTTTAGATAAAGGTTTTCATTTAATACTAAGGTTCATTGCATCTATTGCCATATAATTAAGAAGCTTTCTGTTACAAATTATGCCACTTGTTACTTCTTATTATCTAAAATTATTAATTTTTTTTTATTAGATGTAATATTCTAATTAATTAAAAATGTTGTTGATAAGTATCATATTAATTAGAAAGGTTTCATACTCTAGGTTACGTATCAGAAACTAAAAAGAAATTTCGCTGCTATGAAATTTCAAGCAAATTTTTTTTGTTAAATTTACAAAGTATTCTTTTTAAGTTTTTGTCAAAAATAAAGTACAAAAATAAATAAATTTTTCAGTTTATTTAATGTGTGCAATATTTTTCAAGTTAAAACTAGTTTTAATTTGTAGCGAAGAAGTAGTTAAATTTTTGTGTGGAAGATTTTTTTATTTTTAATTCATATGTATAAAAAAAGGTAAAATTAAAAAATGCACATCAATTAAAATTAAAAAAATTAGAATATTTAGAATAAAACTTAATAATTATTTGATTAATAAACATAAAATATTAATTGTAAATAAGAAAAGAAAAGAATTCATTGCGAAACAGTACTGTAGATATGTTAATTTTATAAGTAAATAGCTTAATTATTTACAAAAGTAAAACCATCAAAATTTATTTAAATACAAAAAGAATATTAGCCTATGTATGTAACGTTTCGTTCTTGTCGCTGTATAAGGGCATCCTATAGTTTTAAAATTTTAAACTAACACATGTACATATGTATGTACTTATTATTATTTATATATTTTAAATTTAAACATGCACAATTTTTTTTTCTTTAAAATATACCGTTTTCGTATAAACGTTTGTAATATTTTTCTTAGTAATTCCTTTGTGATTTTAAAATTGTCGACCGGCAAAAGAAATCAAATTCAAATTGGAAAAACTTCTACTTTTTTAAAAAGATTTTTTGTAGTACTTGTTTTTTGGGATATTGTTATTTTTGAAGTTTTTAAAGGCTTGAATAATTTCATATATCAGTTATTACAAAAAAATATATTGTTCTATAAATTAGCTCACTTATCAATTTAAGTTTTCTTAGTTAAATGATAAATTGCTTTAAGTGCCTGGAAAATTTTTCTGGAATCAAATTATACTTTGAAAATTTAAAACAAGAACATAAACGCAAAAGGAAAAGTACATATCATGGATATGTTTATATTGTAAGCAGGAGTTTTTATAAATTTCCAACTTTCGTAAACATTGAGAAGGATTCACAATAATATTAATTTATTAATATTGTTTAATTTTATATACAAATTCATTTAAATATTGCATTTATGGAGTTTACTGAAGCAAATACAGGAACAGCTACGTGGAAGAAGACGCAATATCAGAATCTGATATAACTGACATAGAAAGTGCAGATTTATTATAAACTCAAAAAGCTAAATTTGCAGCGATTTGTCTTCTATCATATACAATTTACGTAAGACAAAGTTATTTAATTCGTTTATGTTTCTACTTGGTCTCAGAATTGAATTCAACGAACTCTATGAATAGAAACATAGATACGATCCTTAAAATCTGAAAGCTATTTTAAAATTAGTGATCCCACATCTGCTTTAAGTTTGAATTGCAGAACCACAAAATTTACCGTCACCATGTAAAAAATATATAAGAAACACTTTTATTTACCATAGTCGCATATATTGAAAAAAAATATTTCGTATATTTAATTGTTTTTTCTTAAACATTTTAAAATTCATTTAAATTTATTTTTAATTTTTTAGATATGAAATGACTTCAAAGTTTGACAAAATGAAAGGCAAGACTGAAAGTAGTGTTTTATCTGAAAATTATAGAAATTACATTTTTCAAGGAATTATAGATTATTTTGATAGGAAAATTAATCTACCACATTTATGTACGGATGTTTTACTCTACATTGTACCCAAATTGAGGAAAATTTACGTGGAGGAAGCAAGGTAAAATAGAAATAAGAAAAGTCAAATGAAAGTTCGACGCTTATATTTTTATTTTGTTTTAGAATGCGTGGTATAGCAAAGAAACAGATATCAACTGGTAAATTTTTTTGTAGATTGTACAACAAAAGAAGAACCTCCTTGGCTTTAGATAAAAATCGGATTATTGTGTTTAATTGGATTTAGATAAAAATGTAAGAAGCAAAAAATAAATGGTACTGTAGAATGTAAAATCTGCTAGTGTCAATACTATAAAAATTTTTATTACAGAAACAGAAGCACGAGAAATAAAGGCTTGGCTAAAACACAATTCAGGTGATATCAAATCAATTATTAGAAAATGGGATTTTTTAAAGCGTACTAATGGTGAAAATATTCGTGAAATAATAAATGAAATGCTAACGTCAAAAACTTGCAAAGATTGAAACTGAAAAAAAATATTTCAAAAAAAAAAATAAAATCACAAATAAACGTTAATCTCTTTTTATCAATTTATAGGCAAAAAATTTTATTTGAATTGGGAAATTTTTATAAATCTATATCACTCAAATATAAAAAGGAGTTAGAAACAAGAACCGCACGCAATATTGCTGTCTGTAAGAATTTAGAATCATAAGATTCAATGGACACAACAAAATATAAATCTATAATAGTATATATTGCATTTATAATTAAATCATTTATTATTTTTCTACACAATTTACATTTTTTCCACAAAATTTTAAAACAATCAGTAATTCTAAATCAGAATAATCTCTTTTATTTTTTTTACAGCAGCCAAGGAAGCTTATTTAATAAACCTGCTACATTATGTATTCAAAACCGACAGTTACTAGAAAAGTCTCAATAGACGACTCGATCAATTGATTTTTTAAATTTATAAATGAACAACCTAATGCAGATGTTATTAGCAAAGAAATGATTCAGCCTTGCATTCTATGCTTAGGAAAGGATGTCTTGGATTCATCTAAATATTACTTCTTTTTAGGGTAAATTCTGATCGGGATAAAAAAATCCAAATATAGAAAATCTTAAAAAGTTTTGACATAAAAGTGATTCAAAAAAAAATATTCAATAAATCATAATAGTAAATATTGAAAACAAATTTTATTATTCAAATATGCAAATTAAAGGTGACTCATCCAGTTATAAAATGAAAATATAAAAATTAAAATCTGATGTGGTCAGCACATAACCGACAGCATTGTGTATTGTCTAGTTAAGTGAAAGTGTTACAGAATATTAAGAAAATGTCTGTTAAATTCTTCTTTCCAATTTTTAGGACATTGGTAAGCTTATAGTTAACATACCTAGAAAAATGTAAATTTGGCTCTTAGTACAGTTTCGTTTTGTGCTAACCGAATTCCCTGAAATTCCCACCAGTTAGTTTTGGTAATAACCAGAACTCAAATATCAAATTTCAAAAAATTCCATCAATTCGTTCCGTAGATATGGTGAAAAATGTAAAATCGGCCCGCAAATCAGTTTTCGAGCCCTGATCTTTCCAAAAAATTTACGAGTTCATTGTTTTAATACGAGGAATTCAAACATTAAATTTCAATGAAATCGATTGATTATTTCTCTTTATATACACAAAAATCTATATTTGGCCGTAGTAAACGTCTAGTTGCCGATGCCTGTTTTCTTCCAAAACATAGGAATTTTCGCGGACGGTCGAGCTGAGCTTGTATATAAAATTTCAAGTAAATCGGTTGGATATTTTCTTCAAAATGTTCAAAAATGTAAAACAGGCCCGCTAAAAAGTGCAGTTCCCGTGGCCTGATATATACCAAAAGTTGATCAATCCGTGCCATGATGATAAACTTACATATAAAATTTCATCAAAATCTGTTCAGCCAAACTTGAGATACACGCGTGCACACACAGATCGACAGACCGACAGGTTGCTAAAAATAGTTTATTTACACTTCCCTACTATGGAGAAGTACGTTCCCACCGAAAACTCGATATGCAAAATTTGTTGCCATCACATAACCTACCTATTGTTTACACAATACGGTCGGTAAAAAACAATAAAGTTGAGTCAAGCCAATGGTTTGTATTGTAGCACTTTTCCCTTCAGCAAGTGAACATACTGCTTTGCAAAACAATAAATGTGGACGGACAGAGTGAAACTAATAATCACAATAAAAATTTTTTGCTAAAAATTACTAAAATAACTTATGTTTGTAAAGAAGAGTGTTATATGACCATATGTCTTATGTTAGCAGAAAAGTGTCCGTCAAGGCAAAGATTGCAAATTCAATAAAAAAAGAACATCCTCTAGTTTAACAAAATAAAGTTCTTTAAACTGTACTTTTCAACCTCAAATCATCCTTTAAGGAAACGAATTTTCCATTAATAAGCTCCTTTAAAACAATGAGAATATCCGTAAATATCTCTTGGGCTAAAGGAATCTAGTTAGTTAAAAAACTAAAGTTCAATAGTAAAATTTCCTTCACTGCAACGGTAAATTCCGTTAAAACCACAACAGTTGGAAAACAATTTCTGCCAAAACACCGGAAATGTTTTTTAAAGTCTTTTAGGTTAACGGAACCCAGTTTGTTGAAAAAAAATGCGCGTAACAGCACACTGTCCTGTTAAAATTAAAACTGTTACTGTCCTGTCCTTAAAATTTTTCTGTATAACAAAAAATACTGTTAAAACAACATATATGTTTTTTTCAAAACAACAAAACATGCTCCGTAGTTTGAACCCGAATATTCCTTTAATATCGCAAAATTTTTTCGTAAAGTATCACATAAAGAAAAGGTTTAGGCAAAAACAAAATAATAATTGTATTCAAATATATGTATGTATATATTTGAATATATAATTTGAATATATAATTTGAGTATATAATTTTTCAAATAAAGAAAAGGTTTAGCAAAATAAAAATTTTATTCAAATATACGCACGAACAATTGCTGACGAAATATAATATTCAAAACAATAACAAATGAAGCATTAATATTCAGTTGCACAAAACGTCTGATTTCTTTGATAAAAGCAGACATTTATTCAAGTTTATTTCGATTTTTCGAACTGAAAGTAATTGAGATCATTACGCTATATTTTCAAAAATTATTTAATGCTCGTTCTCGGTCTGTGTTTCTAATAATATAAAGTATTATTTATTTTTTGGTTTGTGTTTCTAAAATATAAAGTAAAAAAGGAAAACGAGGGTTCTGTTATACATAAATTTTTTCAGAAAATTTTAAAATAAGGCAAAAATAAGTAAAGTTCCAATGTCAGACTTTTCTGGCACCCTAGATGCAAAACCCTATCTAATGCCTTCTGTCCCATGTCTCTAGCCCTTCTAAAAGTATAACCCTTACTTTTTGACACTTGAGAAGTAGCTATATATACATAATATTGTACAATATGATGGTTTTTGAAGAGTTATACGAAATATGAATAAAATATAGTATTATAAAGGGAATTTCAAGGTACTACGTAGCCTGGTGAGTAGCGTGGTAGTCTGATAACCAGAAGGCTATTAGATCGATGCTTGACTGGATGTTATCGTATTTTTCTTTTTTTGGATCATTTTAAGAATTTTTTTTTTGTCGTTTTGCTTAAATTTTTTGTTTTATTTTTTTTAGTATATAACAGAAAAATATTATTATAAATGTTTAAAGAAAATTTTCAAAATAAAATTGTTACAATAGTTTGGAAAAATTCGCAAAAATTTTAACCACATAAACATGTATATGTATATTTTTTTTTTGGGCTTTCTTTGATTTTTTTTTCAAACTTCCTATATGAATTGAATAATATTAAAAACTGAGGTTTGGCATTTTAGTACAGAAATAAATTTTTCAAATAAAAAAAGTTTTAGGCATAAATAAAATAATATCTTTATACAAATATATGTATGTACGCAGTTATGAATGTATTAGAATCGAACATTTTAAACATATGACTGTCTGTAATTATGAATGTATTAGAATTGAACATTTTAAAATTTTTCGTCCGAACAATTACAATGTATACGTATTTTTTTAAAATTGTGAGGGAACATAAGGTAAAGTATGGTAATTTTGGTTTTTTATAGATGTATTTCAAAGAGTTAATGTGTGTGCAATACAAGTATAATTTTTTGTTAGTTCGGAATGTTGAAAAAGTTGTTTTTTAACCTTTTCAGACAGTAACCTTATGAACTACTATATTTTTTTAAATATTAAAATATCTCCAAAAGTCATGTAATTTCGTCAGCAAAAACTTTGAGTTTTTAATTTCGTCATGTGGAGTTGCTAATTTCGTCGTGGCAGAAAAAAACTAGGTTTTAATACCATTAATTGGACTAAAATGAAAAAAGTGCGAATTTAAACTGTGTAT